>NC_071387.1:196675355-196979261 GCF_022682495.2 Desmodus rotundus | reverse complement strand
CCACAGACCAGTGGGAAAGCACATATAAAAGCTAATTCTAGACTTCCTTTGAATGTTCTTGCTTAAGCCCAGTATGTGGGTGATTCTACCATTATTTCCTATACCACACAGATACATTTTACACACACACACTCACACCCTCACATGCAAAATTGTATTTCACAGTATAAACTAATGTTAAAATACATATTCTATCAGAACAGATCCATGCTAAGAAATTATCCATTAATTACAAAAAATTTACAAATTGGAAAAAAAGAATGAAACAAATGAACAACTACCTAATAGTGTTTACAGCATGTGCCTCTTTGTGTTCAATACTAGTATACAGTAAATTATATACAACTAAATGATACCATTTTACTATTCACTTAATAGTATAAATATATATGTCAAAACTAGCTAGGTTTGGCCCTGGCTGGTGTGGCTCAGTGGATTGAGTGCCGGCCTGCAAACCAAAGTGTCACTCGTTCAATTCCCAGTCTAGGGCACATGCCTGCGTTGCAGGCCAGGTGCCCCCAGTGGGGGTGTGTGTGAGAAGCAACCACACATTAACATTTCTCTCCCTCTATTTCTCTCCCTCCCTTCCCCTCTCTCAAAGTAAATAAATAAAATATTTCAAAAAAAACAAAACTAGCTAGGTTTGGTGATAGTAAAATGTACTAGCTGTGTGAAACTCAGATAATTATTTGAATTGATTCTGTTTTCTTATCTATAAACTATCTGGATGGTAATGGCTATTGCCCTACTCCCTTCTTCCTTGCTTCCTATCTGTATTTGAGGCCACACAACTCTTTTTGTCTTTAAATACTATCCCCTAATGTCTAACTCAAACACCACCTTTTAAGGAGCTTCTTCTAGCCACACTGTACATTGAGTCCCAATTCCAGCTAACTACTACTTTTTCATATTATTATTTAATTTGTCTTTCTAAGCACGTATAACAATTTAAAAGTTAGTTGGCTGTTTACTTACTTATTTCCTGTCTTTCCTCACTGGTCCCTAACCTCTGAAGGGTGAGTAACACACCCGTTTTGCTCACCACTACATTACTTGTCCCCAGCCTGGTGCTGGGTACATAATGGAGCCATGAATATGTATTGAATATAAGAGCAAAATATACAGAATAAAACACCTAACAGTAAACTTGGTGCAATAAAAATCAGTAAGTGTTATTTTCTTCCCTGTCAAATCTATTCTACTCCCCAATTGCAGATTAATCTTCTTAGAATACTCTTTTTTTTATTGCAATACTTCCTTTAAAACAATATTTTTAGTCAGAACAAATTAAAACTCTTTTTACTTATTTTTAGAGAGAGGAAGGGAAAGAGAAAGAGAGGGAGAGAAACATCAATGTGTGAGGGATACATAAATTGGTTGCCTCTCTCAAGCCCCCACTGGGAGCCTGGCCCACAACCCAGGCATATGCCCTGACTGTGAATGGAAGCAGAAACCCTTTGGTTTGTAGACCAGCTCTCAGTCCACTGAGGCACACCAGCCAGGTCAAATTAAAACTCTTTACGATTCAAGGCTTACCAAAATATAAATCTGAACTTCTTTTCTTACTTTATCTTTGTCTACATTCTTTAAAGTTATGATCTCAATGAAAATAATCTCTGCATTGGTTGCTTCCTTAAGTCCTTTTACCTGAACTGCCTTCTGTGGAGAGCAGACCCAGTGAAAAAACATTGGTCTGGTCAAGATAGGATAAAATATGTAAAACAAAATGGCGTCACTCATGTCAACCAGGATGGCTGCCAGTTAGTGGTGACACTTTGGTGTAAGAAAGAAACTACCTAAATCACACCAGACATATCTGTCAAGGAGGCATGCCTAAGATATTTGCACACCTGTTGAGAGCAGACATGTCTGTATAGTGGGACCACTCACACAAGGACTCCTGGAGAAATTCCCCATTCACCATCAGGGGTGCCAAGACACTTATCAAGAGACCCAGCGGGGTGGAGTATACATCTTTCAGGTATAACTGAGGCAGGCTTCAGACTACTATTGAGACAACTGAACTCCACACACAGAGTGCTGCTCCATGCCACGCTGGTCTCTCTTGGCATTGGCAGTAGGAGGCTCTGCCCTGCGGGATGAAGACTGTGCCCTCTCTCACCTGTGAGACTCAAGATGCTGAGGGGTCCCTTGCCTACCATGCTATCTCCAGGACTCATTGGCTGAGACTCTGGGACTCAGGTTTATTATCCCCCATTGATTGTTGTGTGTGTGTGTGTGTGTGTGTGTGTTATATTTCTCTTAGGTTGTTAGAGTGTGGGTAGGACATTAATGTATGTTGATGTTCTACATTGAGTGAATCTGCATTCAATAAAAGCTGAGTGAATACCATAGTTATCTTGTGTGACCCTTTTCTACTCCTTGATGCCAGGCTGCTCAACAGAGAGCTATCCAAGTGGTCACCTAGCTGACTTAGAGGAAAGACTATAATACGACCCCTTCTCTAGGAACCATTTAGGGAACGTCTTCCGGGGGTGCTCAGGACCCCTTCTGCCAGTACTACATATCCCTTCTTCCAAATCTAGCCTTCGATCTGATCATGTGAAAATTTCCCTTGTGGGGATTCCCTAGGAAATAAATGGTATCTAGAAGTTTCTTTCTTAATATTTAGACTAGAATTTGCCCCCAAATGAACAAATAGTGAAACTAATGTCATTAATTATAAGCTTAGAAAAACCTAAAGTATTAGTAGCACAAAATCAAATTTTATAATTCCACCTTAAAGTATGCTCTCATTGTCTTGTGTCCCTAGTCCCATCTCTATTCTAAATGCCTTCCGCTGTCCTCTGAACTTTCCCTGCCCTCCCATTCCATAGCACTTTCTATCTGCTGTGCGATCTGAAAATCTTCATTGTACACAATTGTTTAGACAATTATTTCTATCTAAACTCCTTGTAGGAATATTTTCTTCTTTCTTATATTCTAAATCGGGCCTTGTACATAATAAATACCCAATAATGTGGGGTTGATTGAATGAATTTCATGTCACACTTCAGACTGCCAATTCAATTTGGTAACCTGTCTTTACAAGACACATGCTGATGCCATGAACATTGCTTGTATGGCAGTTAGCGTCATTAAGATAAATTGAATTAATGGATCAGATATCCATTTCTTTAGTCTTTAGAAAACTGGCATTAATGATTAGAAACTTTTCACTAATTTAACAACTCATCAAATGAACACTTCTCACTGTCATTCATCCACAACACATATTGACAGAAATAAGTTCAGACCAGTCTTTGTGATGCTGGAATTTTCTTCTACTATTAAAGTCATTCTAATGAAACCATCAGTAATTTACAGCAATTAAAGTTTATGGATATTTCCTAGAGATAAGCTCCTGCTTTTGTTGGTATGGGTTATGCGTTCTCATGAATTTATTTGCTAATTTCATTTGACCAGAGGGATCAAACTGGGATTAAACCACTGGGATTAAACTAATATAAAATATAGATACAATGTATCAAGTTTAATATTAATATTACATTTTATTTAACAGAAAGAGTAAAACAAAGTAGATACCAGAAGTTTTTGACTTGAACAAAGAAAAAAGCTTTCCCTGACTTGTTAACGGCAATCCATAGTTTCTCTCTACCTTGAGTCATAACGCTAAGTGTAAATAACCGAGGAAAACTTTCTCCCATTACCGTTTTCAAATGTGCTAAGGTTGAAACGTCTTTCCCTTGTCACTAACATTTTGGGCAATTTCCCTAATGTTTCAGTTAATTTTATCAATAAGAGGAAGTCTACTTTTTGTCTAATACTTAGTGATTAAAAACTAATCTTATTAAATTAAAAACATATATATTATATCCACTTCTACATAGATTTTTATATCAATTGCATTTCTGACTTGGTCTCAAAAATGCCTCTTGGGACACCTCTTGCCATAAGCTACAGTCACCACCGCTGAGGCGGACCTGTTCCAAAGACAAACGTTTTTCCCACAGGTTTCTCTTTACTTGGTGTTTCGGTCTTTAATTCCTCTGGGGCTGATTTTGGGGAGGATGCCAGCAGTTTTGCTAGATCAGCATAATGATAAGAACTGGAATATTTCTACATTAAGAGATTTATTGAGGCTTGCTTTTAGTCAATTTTTATAAATATTTTATGGCACCTACAACTATTTAATCTCTGTCATCAGGGTTTAAAGAGTGATCTATATTTTTACAAGAACAATACATTATATTATTTGGAAGCAATGTGTCTTTAATTTATGGCTGTAAGTTATATTTTCTTTTTGCAGACTTTATACTGAATTTCCCTTACACTGCTGTCTATTTTAGCTTTATAAAATTTGATGCTTCTTTATCTGGCAATGAGAGATTTACGGTACTTGTGTCCTTTGTGGTTTTATCACTTATTTTCATTTTAGATGTTAATCCCTAAATTCATATTTTTCTGGAAGTTACATTGTGATCCAAAGTTAATGTTTATTTGGTTAATAACTGTTACCTGGATTTGTACATATCTCAGAACTAAGATTTGAGTATAGTCAATTGTTTCCTAAACTTTCTGATATCTGTGTTTAACTTTTTCCCCGTGGAATCATTTAGAAGGCTTATACCATGATCTCAGTACAGAGGGTTATACTTATGTATTTAGTTTACTTAACATTTGTTGTGTTGATTTATCAACTTTAAAAATGAAAAAAAAAGCATTCTAGATTTCCATGAGACACTATTACTGTCCTGAATGATATAATCTAGCAATAAATCTTTGTAAAAAACACACAGGTCAAAAAGGAGAGACTATAAAAACACCCATGGACCATGATTCCATGTTTCTCAGACACAAGACAACCAGGTTTTATTTAGGTGCATGTAGGCACATATACTTGTATGTCCGAGACTTACAAAGTTGGGTACAGGGGCCATGTTAGACATACATTTTAGAAAAACAGAGAAGAAAGCATAATACCTTAGGACCCCAAAGGTGAAAACAAAAATATCACTAGTGAAGTTTTATTCTCAGGAAAAGAATTCTCTTCCATGAGTGAAAATACTGAAAGCAGGTCTGTGACCTAATGGATTCAAGCATTGGCTACTGGTGATCAGTACGGAAAAGTCTGGAAAGTCAGTGAGACTGGAGGTGTCAGTCTTAGAGGCATGCGGTTTCGTGGGGAAGTTATTTTGGAAGGTGAAGATATCCCTTACAGCCCACTGATAGAATAAAGAAGTGCATGGTGAAGCACTATACTAAAACGAGACTGAATAAAGGAAACAGAAAGGAGAAACAACAAAGATTTACTGTGCAGAGGAGGAAAATGGTAGTACAACAGCATCTGCTCCTAAACAGAGATGTTACCTCCCACACTCTTCATAGGATCTCTGCTGTTGCTTGTTTACAAATGGTTTTAAACAAGTTAAACACAAAAACATATTAAATATACGATATTTATAAAAGCAAGAAAATCCCACAACACCTTAAAACTAATATAAGATAACTACCTTATGAAATAAGCTACCTTATTCCATACATAAAAGGTTGATCCAAAATTAGGATGGTCAATATCTTAGTTTCTCAGAGTAATGGAAGGATTTAGAAAAAAAAATGAAAACGCATTACCTGCATAGAAGCTTAAAAAGCATTCGGCGAAACTAAACATTAGTCTAGATCATCTGATCCCCAACTGATGAATAAAAGAAAGAAAGATCGTTTTTCCAAGTCAGTCTGTTTTTTACACAGTATCACTTTTCCGATAGCTAAATAAGTGAATGCCATGATAATGAATGATACATTCAAAAGGTTTATAGGTGGTGGCGCTGACAAAAGTATCAAAATTAGGTGAGGCAAACACACATGTTTGTGTCCGTCCGTAATAGAAGGGGTTCCATAAATGGTGCCTAATGTCAGGTTACTGGTTTGTTCCCTCCGGGAAGACTGGCTTATTAGAAACTGTTTAGGGCTCTCTTCTTGACAGGCGATCAGCTGCGGTGAATCAAAGTCCACATGTTTGGGCGAAAACGTCTAACTTGCATTTCTCCTACCATGGTCCGAGTCCCGTGAGCAAGCACTGAAGAGGGCGGAGAAACTGGCACGCTGGCTCTCACAGAGCAGGCCGTCCTGGACAACTGATTATTACCAGTATCCTTTGCAATGGTTTTCTTTTGGGAGCATTCTTACAGGAAATGAACATTTCTACCCTGAGGGCGCATTTTTAGTGTCCAGTGACATATTTCTTCCCAGATCTCTTAGCACTGACCTTATTCTATCTGTGTTCTTGATGATCAACTCATCTCATTAACTGTGTAAATGCATACTTCTGGCCTTTTCTTCTTCCAGGAAATGAACAGATGTACTTCTTGAAATTCTGCTCCCCAACAAGATTTAACATCTTGACTATCTTTCTGGCCTAAGTCAGACTGTAATATTGTAGCGGTCCATTTGTAGTATGTGCTAGTATAGTAGAAAAATATGTAGAAAACAAGACTGATCATTTTTCTGTTGTCAGCTGGTCTTAGAGACCTCTCCATAAGGTTCTAGGTGTCGACTGAGGGGACAAATACTTTGTGACATTAAATTCATGATGGCCTTTGAGGAGTTTGGCCATGTTGTCAGAGAATGACCGGCAAGCAGCAGCTGAATACACACAAAATTTTACCTCTAAACTTTAAGAAAACGTATTAATCCTTGTTGAATCTCTGGATGAGAACATGCTAGAAGAGTACTGGAAGTTTTTGAAGAAAGTAATTTTGACAGCGTAATCACAAATAATTCCATTGAGAAGAAACTTGAAAGGTATTATAGTCACCTTAAATGCTTGATATAAAAAAGCCAGGTATAAATTATAAACAAACATTTGAAGAGCATGATGTGATTTTTTAAACAAACCAGCTCTATGTTAAGCTCAGATTGAAATTTTGTATAAAACCTGAAAATAATATATCAAGAATCAATCACATCCCACATAACGAACAGGCATTTTTGGGAAAACAAGAAAAGTAACAAAGGATTAAAAAGGTTATTTTAGTTATGCTCAGAGGATGTAGAGCCAGAAAGCTGTCAGCTCACTCCTTGAGAAACAGGCTAAAATGCTAACGATGACTCTAAGGGGACAAAGACTTCCTGCATTCCTGTCGTGCCATCTTTTTTCTTGTTGAAGAAAAGAGTCACACAGGAATAGAAAATTTAGCACTTGCTGTTGGTAAAATGAAATTCAAATCTAAACAAAAAGGAGAAATTGTAAGAGAGTACCTACATTATTTTTCATATTCTACACTGCATGAATAAAGTTCCAAGGCACTAAAAGATATGACAGATAAAAGGCAGAATCATCACCAATAAAAATTAGTAGAGAAATTAGGAGAAATTAGATGGTCAAAGCATACAAGTTTTGAGGCCAAATAGAAGGCATATTCTGCAAACTAAAGATACTGATGCCAGTTCTGAATAATTTTTCAGAGTCTATTAATAAAAGAACAGTGTTGGAACACCTATAAAGAAGAATGGTGATGACGAGGAACTAATATAAGCTCATTACATAAGTCACACTAGGATAGTTCAATTGTCTTTTTTGATATGGTTATGAGACTATAAACTCAGATAAGTGCTGCAGAGTAAAAATGATTTTCAGCAAGGGTTTGACAGACACTCACATGGTACCCTGTTGCATGAAAGGCAGAAATGTACACAGCATGACAAAACAGGCGAATGAATATAACCAAAGCACAGTTAACCAGGTTCCATTTCAAGTCATTTCCACATGCCCTTTGTTTCCCCCCTAACTTTCTTCTTTACTGTATCTCTGTGGATTGGATGCAAACTTTGATAACACCTTCAGTACATTTGCTCAGACATAAAGTTGGAAATATTAACAGATATTCTGGATAACAAATTCAGCATTCAAAAATATATCTGCAGGCTAGAATGAGGGGTTAAATGCAAAACTTACAGTTAAAAATGAATAGCAATGTACAGACAAAAACAACAAAAAGAAAAGAAAGAGGAGAGGAGAAAAAAAAACAATGACAAAAGGAGAAGCAGATTTTAATTGCGTAATGATGACACAAATAGAAATTTTACTTAAGGATGAGATTAGCATAAACTAAAACTATAAGTAGTACATGCCATTAAAACAAACCTTTTCTCATATTTCTACTTTTTATTCCTTTAATATTTTTAAATTAACATACAATTAACATACAATATTACATTAGTTTCAATTTTACAACGTAGTCATTCCACATATTCACCTAATGAAGTAATCACCACGATGAGTTTAGTAACCATCTGTCCTCATACAAAGTTGTTACAATGTTATTGACTATATTTACCGTGCTGCACATTATATCCCTGTGCATTATTTATTTTATAGCCGGAAGTTTGTACCTCTTATTCTCTTTCACCCTTTTTGCCCATCTCCTCATACCCTGTCTTCTGATAACCTTCGATTTCTTTTCTATATCTATGAGTTTGTGTCTGTTTTGTTTAGTTTTTCATTTGTTTTGTTTTATAGATTCCACACATAAGTGAAATCACATGGTGTTTGTCTTTATTTCTTTGACTTACTTTACTTAGCCCAATGTCCTCTAGGTCTTCCCATGTTGTCTCAAATGGCAAGATTTCACTTTTTATGGCTGTGTATTATTCCATTGTGTATATCGCATTTTCTTTATTCATTCATTTATTGACAGACACAGTTTGCATCCATATCCTGGTACTGGAAATAAGCTGCAATGTGCATAGGGTGCATGTATCTTTCAGAATGAATGTGTTTGTTTTCTTTGGTGCATTTCCAAATGCGGAATTGTTGGGTCATATGATAGCTCTGTTTTAACCCTTGGAGGAACCTCTTTATTCTTTTTCACGGTGGCTGCGCCAATTGTAAACACATCAAACAGTGCGTGAGGATCTTCCTTTCTGCCCATCCTCGTCAACACTTAACTAATTGTTGTCTCTTCATAGCAACAGTCTGAAGGAGGAGATATCTCCTGGTGGTTTTGATTTTCATTTGACTGTTTGAAGACTTTTGAGGTTCTATACTGATTCCCTGATGATTAATGCTGCTAAGCATCTTTTCATGTGTCTGTTGGCTGTCTGTATTTCTTCTTTTGAAAAGTGTGTATTCAGGTCCTCTGCCTATTTTATAATGAGATTATTTTTGACATTTAGTTGTGTGAATTTTTATGTATTTTAGGTATTAACCCCTTATCAAACATATTATTTGCAAATATCTTCATTTGGTGGTTTGAGCTTTTGTTTTGTTGGTTTCCTTCACTGTGCAAAAGTTTTTTAGTTTGATGTAATCCTATTTGTTTATTTATTGCATTTGTGTCCTTGCCTGGGAGACATATTCAAAAAAATATTTTTAAGACTGATGTCAGAGGTTTCTTTCCTGTTTTCTTCTGGTCCTGCATTTAAGTTTTTAAATCTATTTTGAGGTTATTTTGGTTTACGGTATATGAAAGTGGTCTAGTTTCCTTTTTTTTTTCTTTTTTGCATGTAGCTGTCCAGTTTTCCAAATACCATTTATTGAAGAGACTATCTTTTCCCTCATTATATATTCTTTCCTCCTTCATTGTAGAGTAATTGACCATTTAAAAGTGGGTTTATTTCTGGGCTGTCTATTCTGTTCCCTTGATATATGTGTCTACCTTTGTGCAGTACAATACTGTTTTGATTACTATAAATTTGTAATAAATTTGAAATCAGGGAGTTTGATACCTCCAACTATGTTCTTCTTCAAGAATGCTTTGTCTTTTTTGAAGTCTTTTGTGGTTCTATACTAATTTTAAGATTATTTGATCTAGTTATATAAAAAATGCCATTGGTATTTTATTAGGGATTTCACTGAAACTGCAAAGTGTTTTAGTAGTATAGACATTTTATTTTTTTAAGACTTTATTTATTTAATTTTAGAGGGAGGGGATGGGAGGGAGAAAGAGAGGGAGAGCTACAGAAACACTGATCGGTTGCTTCTCGCAGGGCCCCAACCACAGACACAGCCCACAACCCAGACATGTGATCTGGCCAGGAATCGAATCGGAGAACTCACTGTTCTCGGGACAATGCCCAACCCACTGAGTCTCACTAGTCCAGGCAGTATTATAGACATCTCGATAATATCAGTTCTTTCAATCTATCAGCACAGTATATCCTTCCATTTATTTGTGTCATTTTCAATTAAATCATGTGAAGGGCTTACATTTTACTAAACACTACCAGGAAGTAGAGGAAAATGGTTAATATTGCTTTAAAATAGTAAAATATATTTCAGGAAGAAATAAATTTCACTTGAGGTCTTTCATGGACAGAAACTTTTACTGGAGAATGGTTAATGAAGAAATATCTTTAAGATTTCCAAATCTCAGTAGGAGCTTCTACAATACGACTACGAAAATGATGGCTCTGAATAGGTTCTCACATTGTGGTCCTGAGTGGATGTGTATTTAGGGAGTGGAGCTGCGGAACTCATCCTGCTTTGTTTATGAGTCAGATTTTACTTTCATTATTGTCATTGGACATTGCACAGTTGGAAAGATTTATGATGAGATCACTAGAAATCTCAATTCCAGTGTGTTCTCAACAACAGAATTGGCCATGATTACAGCTACATATGCTTACAAAATACATAGTCCACATAAATCTCTGTAAGTAGAGTTTTTTTTCTTTTCTTTGAGTGGAGTGAGTGAATAATAACTAGTGTTATGAACAATGGGAAATTTTCTGTTAGTGTCTATATAAGCATTCAAAATTACAGTTGTATTAACTATGTATGCAAAATTCACTGAACTGCGTATTTAGGGAAAAGTCACTTAGCGATTGCTTGTTTTTAAATTAAACATTTCAAAGTGGGTTAAGTAACTAATTTAATTCAAATTATTTACACCTCCCTTTCTGCCTATTTTTCTTTGAGTGATCTTGCGAAGATAAAGTCTTGATCACTAAGTGGATAGAATCTGCAGCATTTTTGGTCACTGAGATAATCGACTCTGGTGACGTAAAACGTGAGTGTGATCGGAGTAGAGAAAGAAGGAAAGATCGATGGGGACTTGTCTTCCGTTACCACGAGTATACTGAATCTCCACCTACTGAAACAAACTTTAAAAACAAGAAATAGGACAACTAGAAAGGAAAGAATGCACAAAATAGAGAAATTTCAAAGTAGGTAGGTTGCTGTGTTAATGGAGAATGTTATTTAAAATTGTATAAACTAACTGAATATTAAAAGTTCATCGAATTGTCAAATATGACTAGAATAATAATTGAATAAATCTTTTCTTTACTAATCGAAGTAATGGATGCTACAGAAAAGTAGGTTAGAAGAGAGCATGAAAGGAAAAATGAAGAAAAATGTAGGTTTATTATACCAATAGTGATGAACATACATTTAATGTGTATAAATATTCTGGTAATCCCATATTAACAAATAAAACAAAAGGTTAAATTGGTGTTCTTTTGGGCGTAGACCCTGGAGTAAGCATAGCAGAAAAAGTAAAGGCACAGAACAACTCATATACTGTGTTTTTTGGACCATAAGACATACTTTCTCCCCCCCCACATTTGGGAGGAAAGTGGAGTGCATCTTATAGTCTGAATGTAGCTTACCTGGCTTGCTGGGGGAGGGGGTTATTTATGTTATTAAATATTTTACCACATTTTTTGCTTCAAATTTTGTTTTCCTATTTTCCTCCTCTAAAACTTAGGTGTGTCTTATGGTCCAAAAAATGTGGTAATTGTTAACTCATGAGGTTAATAATGAGGTTATTACATAATGAAGTTAATACATAAAAATATAACTTTTTATAGGAATTTTAGAATATTTAATGACTAATATAAATTATCTAAAAATAATGATATCTCTTTGAAACTTGAATTTCATTTTGTGCAGTAAAATATTTGGGCATTTCATAAAATGGCAGGATTTTTGAATATGTGTTTTAAATTAGGCTGTGAAAAATCTGTCTAAATTTTTTTTATTTAACTAAAAACAGTTGGATATTCACTTTCCACTAGGAAATAACTGTTTTATAAATGGCAGTCACTGGAGATGCACAGGTGTATATAAAAAGATTATGTAAATCAACCACATATGATATTAAAGTTACATTTATACACATCTCTTTTGAATCCAAAATATGTTAAAATATATTGTAACACCCTTTATATAAAACTAATATACTTTATCTTTTAATTTTTATTTCCTTCTTTTGTGTTTCTTTTAATAAAAAATACAGAGGAGTTATTTTAGTGTTCCTATTACAACAAAGGAAAGACATTTATTTCACTTAGGTACCAATTAAAAATACTACGAAATACTATTTTAAAATCCACTAGTCTTTTGTACGTCGTATCCAGAAAGAAGGCACATGTGTACAAGGAAGCACTTTGGTTACTTGCTTTGTATCTTCCTCATGTTTGGCCTCTGAAGTTTTATTACCAATTCTTGTTCCACCATGGAAATTAGAGTTGATGCGGCTTACTCTTTTCTCAGAGCGGCTCCCTCTGCTGTCCTAAATATGTAACTTACGTTTATTTAATTTTCTATGGTTGCTCAAAAATAATGCCGGCCTACCGGCTCAGAGGCGTACTCTCATTATTTTATGGAAATAGTGGATAGACAGCAGGGATAGTGGAATATTAGGAAGTGTTCTTACATTGGCAGCTAGTGAGTAGTGTCTTTAATTCAGATGACACATGTGAACCATCATTTTAAAACTTTCTGACTGGCAATATTCAAGACACAACATTGCTCATTTTCTTAAAACAAGTAAACTCTATGTTTGTTAATTTTTTTTTCTTGAGTGTTAAAATTAGTGTTTTCTAATTAACTAGTATTTTTCTCTAGCATTTCAGATTTTTTCTCTAGATTGTTAAATTTTTTTGTGTGTGTGTGTGAATCCTATGACTGTCTTCCTCATATCCTCAGAAACCAGAAGTTTGTTTTTTCCTTTTCTTGCCTCTTTTCTCTTGTTCACCGAAAGGCTTCTGTGACTACCTCCAATTCAATACCAGGAAACCTCACTGCAGCTCTTTCAGAAGGAGAATCTAGTGCTAATGGGTCTGCATTGGCTGTTTTGAAAGCACACGGAAAATCAGGTCACCTCTAACGGAATTGTACCACGGATCTATGGAAAGGAAAATGTAAAAGTAAAGGAAGAGCCAGGTGAACAAAATACAAAATGGTGATGGAAGCAGAAATAATTTTTAGGAATACAAAAAGTGACAATGGGCCTTTTGCCTTCAAAATTAGGTCTTAATAATATAACAGTCGGAAAAGAGTCAAACCAACTGCCTTTAATTTCTCTTGCATCATTTTCAAAACTAGATTTTTAGCTTAAAAAGATTTAGACAAAGATAATTATTGCAATGATAATATTGAGAGTTCTATATAATCCACACTCCATTTCCCTTATTAACAACTTCCATTAAAATGGTACATTTGTCAAAATTAATGAACAGATATTCATGCATTATAATTAACTAATTCTATAAATTGTATGGTTTTCCTCTAATGTCCTTTTGTTGTTATTTTGTTTGTGTGTTTTATGATCTCATCAAGGATATCACACTACATTTCTAGTATCTCCTTAAGCTTTTCTTATTTGTGACATTGCCCTTTTTTTTGGATAACCTTGGGAGTTTTGAAGAACACTGGTCAGGTGTTTTGTAGAATGACCCTCAACTGGGATTTGTCTAATGTTTTTCTCATAATTAAATTGGGAAGAAGACCACACAGGTAAAATGTCATTCTTATCACATCATGTCAATGGTAAGATTTATAAATACGATTTATCACAGTTGATGTTAACCTTGATCAAATAGCTTGAAATAGTGTTTGTCAGGTTTATTTAGTTTAGTGGGGATCTTTGGTAAATATCGAATATGAATCAACACAACATCATTGTATAGTTTAATTCAGTTCTTTTAAGAGTTCAAAATATATATAAATGCAGGCTTAACATTTCAGGATAGTAGTACCACCTTAAAACAAAAAGAAAATACTAACATATGGTAATATGTTAATAAGAAAGCAATCCACTTGCCAACTAAAGCAGTAGAAATTATACTGTGGAGAAGCACGCTCTATTGTGTACGCTTGTAAGCAGATTATCACAAAGTGCAGGGAATTAATCATAGCCAAATCACCTGATACATTGTCCTAAGTAATTACTCTAAGAATCTACAAAGGAAGCCTTTAAAATCCAAACAATTTACATTTAGCTATGGTTTTGGATATGAAAACACTTATAAGGAAGGACAGTTTAAGATTAGCTATATTACAGTAACTGACACAATTATCTTGGCAGATTCTACTAACTGGGGATATATATATATATATATATATATGTATGTATATACATATGTGTGTGTGTGTGTGTGTGTGTGTGTGTGTATGAATAAAATAGAGTCTGGCTGATGAATGAGAAACTGAGGAGTTTGATATGCCTTGCTATTGGCTTAGTAAAGCCTTGGATTTTAACACTGTACATTCCAGTCTGTGAAGTTGAATATAGCTGAAACTAAGACAGTACCACATCATAACATAATAGTGACCTTAACAATTTAGAAGGCACAGCTTCAGAACCCTTCTTATGTTCTTATTTTCAATTTGATTTTTAAGGTGCTGTTTGGGGCTTTGGCTATTCTGAATAAATTTTGAAAACGGGGGTCATGCTTATAACTGAGACTGAATAAGAACTTAGTGGTATCAACTCCAGGTATTTCTGTGGAGTAATTTGGATATAACTATTTCTAATACCCTGTCCTCAATGCTGTGGAATGTGCCACTCAAATCCTAAAATATGTTTAATCATTATATCTGAGATGCTTGTGTTCTCTCTCTCTCTCTCCACACACACACACACACACACACACACAGTTCTGTCTGGAAAAAAGTCCAGCCATTGTTAATGTAAGAAGAATGGTTTGTGGGACATTGATGTAACTTGGCAGCTGAGGAGAGTGGACCGGAATGTGCATGTGTGAACAATGACGATTTCACTGCACTGGTCAGAGGGGTGGTAGATGCCATTGAGTGAGCATGTGTACTGTGTGGTCATTGCATTCAAAATGACTGAGCAAGTAGAGCAACAAATCTTGCTTTAAGCTTGAACATTCCTTTGTGGAAACTATTTGGATGATTCAGAAGGCTTTTGGAGATGATGCAACGAGTGCAGCACAAATAAAAGGGTGGCACAAACTCTTCAAAGATGGCCTAGGATGTGTTGAAAGTGATCCACGTTCTAGAAGGCCTGCAACAAGCAGAACACCTGAGAATGTTGAATGTGTGTGGGCTGCAATCAGCAAAGACTGGTGACTGACAGTGCGAGAACTAGAAGCTGATCTGGGGATTCCAAAAACAACTGTGTCTAAGATTTTGACACAGGATGTTGGCATGAAACGTGTCATGAAGAAATTCATTCCATTGCTTCTGCTACCAGAGCAGAAGGAATATCGAGCTGCAGTTGCTAATGACTTGATTCAAACCGTTACAAATGAACCAGATTTCCTCAAGAAGGTCATAACTGGTGATGAATGATGGGTCTATGCCCACGATCCAGAAACAAAGGCCCAGTCATCCCGATGGAAGTCACCTGGTTCTCCAAGCCTGAAGAAGGCACAACAAAGTTGCAGCAAGGTCAAAAACATGTTAACTGTGTTTCTTGATTGGGAAGGCGTTGTCCATCATGAGTACACTCCTCCGGGCCAAACAATTAATAAGGTGTACTACCTCAGTGTTCTCTGTCAGCTGAGAGAGGCAACGCAATGAAAATGGCTGCAGCTATGGGCAACTGGTGATTAACAGCTTCATAACAGCAACATACCCACTCACACATCATGTCTTATGCAGAGTTTTTTGGCAAAACATCAAATCACCCAGGTGTCTGAGCCCCACTACAGCCCAGATTTGTCACCCTGTGACTTCTGGCTTTTCCCAAAACAAAAATCACCTTTGAAAGGGAAGAGATTTCAGACCACTGATGAGATTCAGGAAAATATGACGGGACAGCTGATGGTGATTGGGAGAACTGTGTGAGGTCCCAAGGTGCTTGCTTTGAAGGGGACTGAGGCTTCATTGTCCTGTGTACAATGTCATATATTTAACAGATCTCACATAAGTGAAGCCTGTTGAGGAAGTATCCAGCCATGTAATATGAAATAGAGAGATGTTTACTGAAGAAGATATAAGATATCGAAACATTGTATTAAATACTATTGAAGCAATTATTTAAAATAATTAAAACTGATATTTAAAACACTAGATAAGATTTTTAAAAAGATGTAATTATGTTTTCATACATATAAGTATATACATAAAGAGAATACATTATTCTCAAGGAAAATTAAAAGTTTAAATGGTAAACATTAAAAACCTAATGGCTCCTCTGTAAATTTAATACAATTTTCAGTCAAATGCATCAATTCTAGAACAGAAAACATTTGTTTTTAGCTATATCATTAAAACATAAAATCATTTGTGAAGTGAATGGAAACATAATCTTTTATTTAAAAATATTAAAATTTTAAAAATATTATTTTAATGAAGATGTAAGTGACATAAGCATAACTTCTTTAAAAAGAACAACTCATATGATTGATAGACGAGGCTCAGGGTCTTGTTGCTAATGGTGGTACATTCAGTTCTTATTAGAAATATTGTTTTTAATGGAGGAGTTTTATCCCATTATTTTTCTTATGTATTTACTTAATCACAAAAGTAATTAAATTATCTATTCAAAATCTAACTGGCCTACATCAATCATAGCAGTAGGAGAGAAAATAACAATAAACAGGAATTAACTCACACTAGGACTTAATCGAGCCGGCTCCAGGGGTTAGATATACATCTCTACATGAAACACATGAATATTCGATTATGAGAGCCCTAGCAGAGAGAAAAGTCTTGAACCCAACACTGACTTCTGGAAGCAAAACCTTTTGTGACATAAATTATATAAATAACAAGCAACAAAATATTTTGAGCCAATTCAGGAAAACCTATAGTAATAAAGTTGTCAAGTGTTTAAAATTTTTCCCCTTATGGATTCCAGATTAATTTTGGCTGCTTTTAACAGAGGATTTTCTAATACTAAGAAACAGGGAAAATATAAAAGTCATTTACAAAAAGTATGCGGATCAGCCTTGTAAATACGTCCGGGCCACTTGTGCATATCAGTAACGAAGACTATAACTGTGTGTGCGCATGCGTTTAAGAGCGAAAGAGGAGTGTCATCCTAGCTGCAGAAAATGTCAGGTGAAAAATGTAAAATTCTACATGCTACTCAATTTTCCTTGATTATGTTTCCATTTAATTACCCCAACAATTAAACAAAATTGTGAAATGAATAAAATATAGAATTTTAAATTTATCGTCTTGCTTTTGGCAGGGACAGGCTCAGATTACATATTCAATGATGAATTTTGTCACCACTGATGTGAAATTTGTCTAAAATAAGGGAGTATGTGTATCATTCCATGGCAAAGACTGTTTTGCCCACTCTACATTCATATTCTTTCTGATAGGTAAATGCATGATAATGACTTACATAGCATTTTTTTTTTTTGCATTATTCTGGGTTTTTTCCCGTTGCTTCCCTCAGATCTGAAAACAAAGGGTGTAGTGGAGTTGCAATCCCATTTTATTTTACAAGTCGTGAGGATTTATAGGGCTCATGGGAAGATTAGCTGAAGAAATGGCCACCTACACCTCTGACCTCAGTGGTACATTTTCTCATTAGAAAATACATGTGCAAAATCTGAAAATCATAACCTATGAAGTTGAACTCTACATCTAAGGAAACATGACTTCAGATGGAGAAAATTATCCCTGAATAAGGAATGTGTTTCTGGTTTTGCTTTCTAGATGCCCGAGTCAGCTATAACATCCATTGTAGATAACATAAAAATATTTGGGGACCATTCTTTACTAATTATCTTTTCTAAATTAGTTAAGTATCTAAAAACCATAATGTCATAATTTAAATTTCCCCGGACACGTGTGGCCAGTGCAGGGTAATTTGCAGGAAATCAATTTCACGCAGACACAGTTCTAAAGGAAAGGTAAAGAAATGGCTTATTTACTGGGGGTTACATTTAAGGAATTACTTGTCACACTTCTGAGAGATTCTACTATTATATTTATGCTTTGGAATGGCAATTGCAAATTACCTAGTATAACCTCTCACTCAATGTGAAACCCCCATGTTCATGCTATACATTATTGTTTCCATTGTCTATGTTTAAGTTTAACACGACAAATAATTACAAATAAGAGATTTGACATGGCATGATTAAAATAAAATTCCATAAGTAATCAACTGCCTCAGGTTCTAAAATATTGGCACATTACAATATTTACTACATATTTATATATATATATATAACTTCTTATAGCATAAATTCATCTAAGACAGCAAACATTATTCATGCCCTAGTTTCTCTAGGATGCCATTTAAAACATGATTCATAGCGTCTTGTATTTCTCTCTAATTTCTAACTAACTCCGTATCTCCTCCAAATATGCACAAGCCCCACTGTATCTTAACAATGCTCTTTTGATTTGTGCCACTTTGTTTTTCTGTAAACTTCCCAGATAATATCTTTGCTCCCACAGCAATTTTATTCAGCGCGCATATTTAGCGACCTGTGAATCTGAATGTTAATTTTACATATTGCTCTTAAATTCACAATTGTCTATGGTCAATAATATAAGTGAGTGAAATGGACCTCATTCATTTATTCACGTATTTAATTTATCATGGATAAAGTAAAGTATTGAGTACTTTTTTATGAGCCAACTAGTCCGCGCTAGGAGCTCAGGGTTCACGATGGGCACATTCTCTGTCTCCGCGGGCCTATGCACACTTGGAAAAACTATTGTACACGTAATGAATTGCAAATATGAAACTTTGCTCGAAAGGAGAAATTAAGAGTGAATAAATAACCCTGGGAGTCAAAAGCCGAGAAGTCCGGGACTGGGTGTTTGCCTTTTGGGCTGCCATAACCAAATCCCACAGACTGAGTGGCATAAACAACGGAACTTTGTTTCTTACGGTTCTGGCGGCTGGGGAGTCTAGGGTACTGTCTTACTCAGTTCCTGGTGAGAGCTTCCTCGCTGGCCTACTGGTGGCTACCCTCTTTGTGTGTCCTTATGTGGCCTTGCCTTTGTGTGTGAGCGTGGAAAGAGAGAGATGGAGAGAGAGAGGAAAAAGAGAGGGAAATAAAGGCACTAGCCCCACATGAAGGCTCCACCCTCACAGCCTCATCTTACACTAACATCTTACACTTATATATATGTATACTTGTATGTCTGTATAAATATGTGCACACACATACTGCGGCTTCTGCTTCTCTGGACATTGCTAACGGTACAATACAACTCTCTCTCTGAGCTCTAAGGTTCATTGAACTTCAATGAGCTCTTTCATGTATTGAGCATCTCTTGTTCCAACTATTTCTATGCCATTGATGTTCTTTCTTCCTCTCTTATCCAGTTTATACTTCAAAGTAAATCAGTGCAATCATTCCCTTGAATATATACTCTCAGTTGCCTTGTACCCTGATTTTTTATTCATATGAACCCAGAAGACTCACAACCTTGGTTAAACCTAACTCAACCAAACTCTGCACACACATCTGCAGCCATTCAAGTGAGGGTGGCTGGGGAAAAGCACTCCAGAGACACACTGATTTGTCTTATGTTAAATTCATGACTAAAAATCTCCTGTGGGCTCTTAATGATTCTTGTTCATTCACATTCCCAATGTCCCAGATGACTAGTTAACATCTTACCTTTTTCTCCTAAAATAATCACGACCTCCTTTTTATATTTTCTTTCATTTAGTGACCTTGCCTTCTACTTTCTCTGTGAAGTAAAAATAATCAAAAAGAATATTCCTGTAATTATAGTAGCTGGCACCCTTACTTGAGCTGATACGTCCAATCCGCACCTTCTGTGAGTATTGACCGCTAATTGTGTATTACTGTGTAGTTCTCCAGAGATTTGTCCTTGAACACAGAAGTTATCCTTTCTCTAAGTGCTTACCCCAGCTCCCTCCTGTCACTGAGCACACGACCATCAGCCAATGACTCACTGATCCAAGAGCAGGGACCTCAGTTACTTTTCTTCCTCATGAGATTTTCTCCGAGGCCACTCATTGGATAAGTCACTTACACAAGAATCCCAATGTTAGTCTCTGAATTAGGGGACTTAATCTAGAGCCCACAGGTTCCTACCATCATGTGCCAGCATCTGTACTCATCTACTTTGGAGTTCATCTCGTTACTGCAGAGTAACTATCTATATTCCTATCTGGTGATTTTCCCAATATATTCGCAGTAGATTCTATCATCTCACACATATCCAGGGGCATATTTTCTACAATTCTCTCCAGTTTATTCCACATTATTAATATTTACTCCTTTACCTGACCAGTTTCATGAACACTCAAAATTCTGAAATTTTTCCTGCCTACAATTTTTTTCTTATCCCATTTCTCCCAGCTATTGCATTGTTTATTTCCTTCCCTTTGCAATACTTCTCAAAACTGTTGACTGTAGTGGATGTCTCCAACTCCTTTGCCCCTACCCCATTTCTCTTTAACAAATGAAGTGATTGTCTAAAATAAGAGCGTAGAAAATAAATAGGATTACACTCTAGGAATAACAAAAGCAATTCATTTATAAAAATATGCATTATGAGTTGTAAACAACACAAGACACTTTCAATGGTCTGAAACGCAGATGTGAATATTCTAGATTCTTTTTTATTCTCTTCTTTCTCTTTTCATCCACTTCAATAATTTAAAAGCCATGATAATACATAAAAATAAATGCAAATGATTCTCAGATCTATATTGTAGCCTAATATCTTTTTTGATCATCATATTCTAGAGATAAATAATTGAACCCAGAATTAATGTATTGTTAACATCTGCGTCCATCAATCATGTTTAGCTATAAATAATATAAACAAATAACAATGGCTTCCCCTTTAGATTCTGCTTCCATAATCCAGACAGGAAGAGGAGGGGAGGGCAAAAGACTAAAGAGACATTTCAAATGAATTTACCTACTTTAAAAAGAATCATTCCAGACGTCTCCACCAGCAACTGCCATATAAATATTATGGATTAGAATTGAGTTACTTAACTCCTGCTAGCTACAAGGAAATCTAGGAAGTTGATTAGCTTTACCATCACTGCAAAAAGCCAAGTTAAATTGTTTTGTTGTTTCTTGTTGTTTTGTAATGAAAATGGAGAATGAATCTTATGTGGCAACTAGCAATTCCAATATAATTACTTTTCAAGATTTTTCTGTAATGGTTTTGTAATATTGTATAAAATATAATTATTACACTGTAAATCACAATGGGCTTGTTATGTTGCTCAAAAATGGTAGCACACTAAAATCAATCAATAATTCGCTATAATTATTTAAATTATTTACAAAGTGGAAACTTATATACTAATAATTTAAGGAAGTTATTTTTTAGTAACAACCTTGTAGAAAGTCTAAGGATAATAGAAATTCCATTCAGCATAATGAAAATAGAATCATTTAATGATAAAAGTATAATATGTAGAAAAATAAACCTTCATAGAGATATCTAAAAATATAAGTAAATTCAGAATCTATCAACTTCTGTATAGATGTATACAACTGAGAAAAAACTCCCAATGTTTTGTTATTGTTTTGGGGAGAGGGAGAAGAAAAAATTAAAAACAAAGTCCTTCTAAAATCATCTGAAGTAAAAATAATGAAACAGTAGATATTAAAATTCTAAAAAATAAGTATATATACCACCAGGTCTGATAATATTTTATAAAATATACCAGCAGGTCTTACAATATTGTATAAAATCAGATTAGACACAAGAGATAGATCATTGTAACATAATAGGAGGACAAAGAAAGAAGAAATGACTATCAAGTAATTTATCGAATGTTTGATAAGTACCTGATTTTAATTAAAATGTGTATTTTATCACGTCTTTCTTTCAAAAGTGAAGACATTTGAAATGCAATGGTAGACCTCTAATTAAAAAAGAACAGTATTTATGGATGATATTATTAACTTCTTAATTTATTATTCAAATCTCTTCTGATCTTTGAGTTATTTATTTATTTATTTATTTTTTATGTGTGCTGCCCCAATCTTTGGCACCTGTGTACAGTATATTACAATCTCTAAAATGAGCAATGGAGGAGGAAGCTTCAGAACTCCTGTAGAGTGACAGAAATCATGTTTTAAGAATAATAGAAAGAAGTGTTTTTATAGAACTTTATATAAAATTAATTTTAATAAATAAAGTACTCATATCCAAAAAGAGGGATAGTGGTAATAAGGAATTAGGTGAAAGGAGGGTTAAGGTCTTTTCTTCCTCAACTCACTCTAGACATTATCACTGCTAATTCAACCTCTTATTTACATTTGACTCCCATGCCTGGACTTCTGAATTCTAAGCTCTTACATTCGAATTATCAACAACCCCCGGGACCTTTGCGGTAACTTGTGTGGTGTCCCTCTGCTGCCCTCACTGGGTAAACACTGATTTTTCCTCTGTGTCGGCGAGATTCATTCTTGGGGAATAAAGAAACTAATCCAGTGCTTTTGCAACAGTTCTGTAACTTTATTTATCAGCACATGATGGGTCTTCAAAAATGATATAAGAGGCTAGATTTTTTTCAATAGTCTTTGAAAGGAAGATATTTACAGGAAATGCCCATGGCCAAATGACCAAACACTGCTGTCCTAGTCTTGTGAATCAGTAACACGAAAGCTATGACCGCCATTAGAGTGGTGAAAACAACTTCATTGCAATGGCACTTTATGTTGCGATATGAAAAACAGATAAAATGTAGATGGATTCATATTTCTAGTACATTCTTATTTTTGGATCAAGTCTATATAGACATAAATGTCACAAGTCTTGCGATTCTAGCTCACTTCACTGGGCTATAGTTTCTACTAAATTTTTGACAAGAAATCCAATTTTGAATAAAATGGGTATCAGTTAAAATTCACTGTAGAAACAAATAGGAAAGTATCCTCACTTACCACAGTTTTCCTTACTTGTGTACTTATTAATGTTGAATACGTTGCACTAGAAACACAATCATAGAATATTTTAACCTAATCTCTGTCTTCGTAACAGTTAAAATATGGAACTCAGGTTTCTGTGTCAGAATTACTTTTTCAGCTATTTAATATGATATTTACCAGTATCTCCATAAACCCGCTTATTCTCTTTGAGAAAAAAAAAACCTCAGAGATTAAAATTTATAAATATTTTTTTCAAATATCTCATAGACTTTACTACCTTAGACTTCATTGCAATAAAGTCTGGAATACCACATTAGGCAGTGATTCAATTGTTGGGGAGTCAGCACTGTGTATGGGGCACTGTTCATTCCTATTTCAAAAATATATCTCTTTTGGTTTCTAATCCTAAAGAGCAGCAGACTGGCATCAATTCTTTCTAATCTTCAATTAAACATTTACTAAAGGCTGCAAAAGTTTCAGCCACACTCAACTTTAATAGGTTATCTACAGTAATACTTGACAATGGATTTATTTTTTCAACTCTAGCTTTAATAAAATTGCACTGTTTCCATGAAAGTATTTTGCATAAGATAAAAAAATCACTGAGCTTTTAAAAAGCAATGGAGTTAAATATATTCTTCATAAGTCATCAAAATTTTATTGTAGTGCTCATCTACAGATACTCAGAAACAGTAGGGAAAATAACCTAATCATAGTTGCCATGGTGAAGTATATAAAGTTGTAATGTAAGAGAAATTGGTGGCAATGGAAGCATATGAGAGAAAAGTGCAGCAATTTTTTTCCAGCTATGTAAGAGTGAGGGGGATGTATGTCCAGGATAAGCAAATAGTGAAAATATCTGGGTTGAAAGATGAGCAGAGGAAGAAGATAATTAGGTGATAAAATCTCTACAGAAGACTTGATGATGAAGACCCAGTGTTCAAAAAGTGTGCTAGTGTACTAAGAACTCATACCGAAAGGGAGAGACAGTACCTACAAGGGACAAGGAAGTTACACTGAGATTAAAGCAGGTTAAAAGCAAATGCAGACGCTATGAACCGGAAGAGAATTCAAGAAGACTCTAGCAACTCACGATAAACGTTTTCTTGTGGACTATTGCTCAGATGCTGTAAGCTAAAAGGGAGAGTGAAGATGGGTTTTGGGCATTTCATCGCTGTTAGTTTCAGTCTTAAACTCTGCTTTTGAAACAGCTTTGTCACAGCTTCTCAAGAAAAGTTGCATGTTCTAATAACTTTTGAAAACTATAGCATGCCAATAAATAAATGATTTGTATTTTGTTTTGGTCTTTCCTCTCCTCTCTCTTTTTCCTTACTTCTCCTCTTATATTCTGTCTTCTTTTTTCTCTCCTGCCCTCTCCTCCTCTCCTCTTCTCCTTCTTTCTTTTTCTTTCACATCCCTTCATGTCTCCTTTCTTTCTGCGTTCAACCAGTACAGAACACCTGCATGTACATACTGCTTCAGGTATTAGTATTCCAGCTGGCATCACACCCCTCCCTAACCTGCATTTACAATACATCTTGCATAATTTCACCAGGTTGAATCTCCTAGGACAAAATTCTGACCTCCTAAATTCATTTCCTAAAATGCATGATAAAATAGCTTTTCATTACCTGTTGAAATATTTCCAAGTTTTGGGGCTTGCAGGAGCCTTAATAATTTACACTCAATTGGTATTTCAGACTATCATGCCTACTTTCTTGCATTTACTAAATTTTAATGACATAAATATTTTATTATTCTTCAACCTTGCCTTATGCCGGTGCTCCTAAAATGTTTCTTCAACGTTCTGCTAATGTCAGAATTGAGCAAGTACATATTCCAATTGTCCTGAAGAGAATGAGAAACTTACCTGAAGACTTGTGTTGTTTACATTGTGGTTCCACGTATACCCATTTTGAATGTAAGAAATTGTATTTATTGGTATTGAGGGAAGGCAAATATATCAATGGTTTTCATTGGTAGGAAAAGATGTGAGATTGTGAGAGATTTTCTTTTGTTAAATCTATCAACTTTTGAAGAATTAAACCATTAAACAGAGTTGACTTTCTGTGATCTATACAATATACAGCTTGTTTATGTTTTTTATTTTTTGTCATAATATTTTGAGAATCATAATTCATTTAAATCTGTGATTATTTCTATCTTAGTTTTCACTGTTTCACAAGCTGATTCAGGATTACCACAGGTACACAATGTTCAGAAGGCTGTCAAAAATTTGGTATCATGGAAAATAATCATGCTAATAATGGGAGGAATCTCAGTGTGAACCATCTTAGTGGAAGGTACAAACTCTTTTTACATGGCAGAATGATGAAATTTCTAACCATTTATCTCTCTTATTCTTTTAGGAAAATATCCATCAAATTGTATTTAATTACAAGAATATGACTATTGGATGTCTCTTTTTAAACACCAGTGCTATATAACTTTATAGCTTTCACCCTATGTAATAAAAGCAAGTGTCTTAAATGACCACTAAAATCCATAATCTATTTTTTTCTGGTAACTCTTGATCTTTGTTTTAATAACTTCAATGATGGCCCATATAGTAAAAATATTAAACATTTTGTTGATTCATAATGTCTTATGTAAAATCTAATTAATTAAGTTGAGTTTCTGAGCTGCACAGTCATATCCCATCTGTAAATAAATTCATATTATGTTCTGATTACTCATTTCATTATAACAGCTGCCCAACATTTCACAACTCAAATAAAAATTTCCTATTATCTGTCCTAGTTCTGTGGTTTGACTAGGCTCAGATACGCAGTTTCCATTTAAGATCCTCATGTAGTTTTAATCAGATATTGGCTTTGAACATCTAGATTCTAGACTCTCCACTGAACTTGTATATCCCCGAGATGGCAAACTTGGATGGCTGAGAGTTGACGCTGACTATTGACTGAGACCCAAGTTATGTTTGGCAAATGCAATGCCTAATAATGACATTTCCTTGTGACTTGAGTTTCTCCACATACGATGCCTGAGTTCTGAAAGAGTATCCCCAAATCAGTATTCCAGAACACCCAGGTGAAAACATAGCCTTGAAAGTAAAACAATGTTATTTCTGCTGTATTCTTACGCTAATAATTTGTGGGCTCACTCAGATGCAGTGGTATTCTGGTATTACCAGAATTTTCTTGTTTAAGGAATAACAGAATCATATTGCAGAATAACACGTATAATAGAAGATTTTATTGAAGTCCTCTTTGTGAAATTCAGTTTGAAGCAGTGTTCCCTCTGATTATAACAACTCATGTCTTTCCTACATGCAAAATACTTTCACTCCATACTTTAAAATATACTAGCAGTCATTAGTTCAAATCCAGGCATCAACTAAAAGTCCAGGTGTAAATGAGGCTCTTTAGGATCAAATCTACCAGTATACAACTCCTCTTATCTAAAAACCTTAGAGCTAAGAGACAAATTATCTACTTTTCCTATACTCAACATGCAATGATGAGGCAGGCCTGTATTTTAAATTAGGATATCTGGGCTGTACATTGAAGTCACTGTCCATGACTGTCCCAAAACTCAGCCAGTTACATGCACCAGTTCCTTGATTAGGGCCAAGTTCTTCTCTTTTGCAGTGGTTTTCTATGGTATTGGTTTTACCTTCTTATGGTTGGTTCTGACTCCGTTATTTTTTCTTTTTAATTAGAAATGACCTATAGTATATTTGCCAGCCTTCTTCCTATGTATAGAAGGTTGGAGTCTAGATGCCTCATATTATTTTAGTCACCTTTGTCACTTTGTCATTTTTATTACAAAGTGATGGTGTTCCCCCAATGCAAATCTTTTAAAACAATGCAATTTTTATGTTTGTAGATAATATTGAGAATTACTCCATTGGACAAGAGGCACACTTTCAAACTACTTTGAGACAGGCCCTTTCTAATGTGGACTCAGAGACAAAGTGATATGGGGCAGATTTAGAATTCTTAAAAGATTTTTGGTTTATTAGAGGAAGTCTAAGAGGCATGCTCTTATGAAACTTAGCTACCTTTTTTTTCACTCAAGATCAGCAAACTATGGCTCATGGGTCAAATTTGGCCTATGACCTGTATTTTTTGTTTGTTTTTTTATAAATAAAATCTTATTGGAACACAGCCATATCCATTTATACAGATGTTGTCTACAGTTCCTTTCTCTCTATAAAGTCAGAATAAATGTTGCTGCATAGATTGTATGACCGACAGACTCTAAAATATTTGGTATTTGGTGTTTATTAAAATGTTTGCTGACTAAAGTTGAGATGGCTTACAAAGCACTGCTTAAGTCTTATCGATGTCTTAACAGAAGAGTTCACAGTCACTTCTGTGACCAGAATATTATCCTGATATTATGTTTTGCAGGCAGCAGGATGGATTTTATTTGTGTCTTAATTATTTCACATTTTAAAATATTTTGTTGGATTAAAAGACTTATAGTGAAACATTATTTTCTAGTCTAAAAAATCTTGACTTCTTTATTTTTTGGTTAAATTCAAATTAAAGTCAAATATTTCAAACTTTACCTTGTCTCTGTATAGTCCTTCCTATCATACACAGCTAAAACTCTGCTTGAAAATCTCCTTGGTCAATGTAAAATATCTAACGTAAACTTTCTATTTTCCATGTGCCTACAGGCCATAGTTCTCCTAAACTTCTGCTACACATGTCATGTTTATTCCAGTTCCTTACAAGAATTTCCTCATTGTCTATCCCATTCCCACTAATGATCTTCTTAAGGACTTCTGGACAGTGTCAAAGGCTTTGTCACAAAGATGACGCCCTACCTCATGAATTTATGAATTCATCTAGAACAAGTATCTGTTTTTACAGTAAATTAAAAAAATTCTTTCTGCCGGTATTTTTAAATCTCTTCTTGAGACAATTTCAAAAATCCTTACTTATCAAAAATATTGATTTCACAGAGCTTTTTAAATACATGTTGAAATATATGTGACATTTTGTACCTTTTCTCTCTTGTCATTTTTATTGTTTGTTCTAAAATTATTTCTTAGATACCCATACCAGCATTATATCAACTCTTTAAATTGATTTTTCAAATTTGATTTATGGAAGAGATTTTTCAACTCTTTCAGCTTTCAACTTTATTAATTCCCTTTTCCTATGCATAGTGGCTGACTTATAGGTTTTTTCCTAGTGTCCTAATTTAAATTCTGAATTCATTTATGATTTTGGTTTTTTTTTTTTTACTAAAATGTAACTGTTTTCATTTTATCCTACTACTTCATTTAGCTTCATAAGAGTGCATTTTAAGTGTTGCTCAATAATATTTTTAAGTGAATTATGGCTTATTTTTTTCTAGAAGAATAAATAGCAAGGTTTATGCCAGTGTATCTCTCCATGATAATGAAATACCTGATGTATTTTGATGCATTTTTAAAATCTGTACTTTACTATCTGATTGGAGTTGCTAAGGCAGATTCACTGGGCACAGAGTGGAGAGTGGTTTGACCTTACTGTCATTCCATCAGCGAGAGTCTGCGAGACCATGCTGTTTCTGTCAATTAGCATGATTTAAAGTTATTATAATTTTTCTGTCATTAAAATTATTTTAAAAAAGTAAACAATGAAAATAGCAATTATTAAAATTTAAAGATTGCGTGTTTTCATTACTCATTATAGGAGAACTCCTAGCTAAGAATAAGATATTTGTGAGCTAAGAATAATTTCAAAAGGAATTTTAATGAAGTAACTTTTAAAAAAGTTACCTGTTAGCCTTTTTACCCCATGAGAATTTGTACCTCTAGTTTTACAGTTTGAAAAACCTGTACAAACTCTGCCTCCATTAGAAGTGTCAGTACGGTTTATATTTATGAGAGCACAATTTTCAATAACACACATAATTTGTGTTCATCGTGCTTCTTTGAGGATAAATGTTGTGCTGGTCCCCTGGTTGGGCAGAGTTCTACTGCGCCATGGGTATGTGTGATAAAGCTCTTCAAGAGCACGAAACGTTATTTTCAAAATTGCTATCTTCTATTCTGACCTCTTGCTTGAAATGCACTGTCATGAATATGTATTGCCTATTTCATACGTGACTGCCGCTGTTCTCACACTTGTGCATACAACATGGAGTGGGGAAAAATACACACCAAACCGATAAAGCCCCTCTGCGTTCTGTGAAAGGATCCAGTCAGTAAGTGCGCGCAACTCTTAATATTTTGCCAGGAGCAAGCTATGAAAAAAAATAGAGTACGAAGTTATGCTTCCAGAAATGGCAGAAAATATCTTTATAACTTACTCTCCTTTCGAGATTAACCAGGAAAAACTTATTTTAAATAGGTTTTAAAGTAGCAAAAACTTATTTTAAAAGTATCTGTATGAAATGCCAAGGAAGTAAGTGTTGTGACGCCAGGACCCCAGGGAACAGGAGCCTTGTCAGTGACCCCACATTCAGAACAGCGCTTCTCATCAAGGCATTTATTTGATGAGTCAGATCAGAGAATGGGTGTCTAAATGAGTGCACAGAGCTTTCACCAAAATCATGGGGATGGCAGATAAAAAATGGGTTCATAACCCATTAAAGATAACGGGCCCTCATAGTCACCCCTGGCTCTCAGTTGGGACCACAAAACCCTGCACAAAATGATAAAAGTTACTGAGGAATTGGCCAATCCTGAAAGACACTGATGCCAATTTCACCTTTGTGCAACCTGTATATGGAGTAAGATGGACTGTTCATGGCCATCTGCTTTCTAGAAGAAAAAGTATGCCCTCTTTGGAGAAAATAATACCTTAGGATGATTTTACCTGTGTTATCTGAAAATCAAGCAAACAAACTCACATACACAAAGAGACAAGAATTGACTAAAAAACTTTTTCAATAACAAACAAATAGAGACAAATCCATAATATATCCAGTTATGGCAGGGCATTAAAATAAATATAATTAAATTACCAAGTAATTAAATTACACAGTTAGGAATTTCAGAAAATAATTTAATATAAACAAATAGTATAAACAAATTTAGTGAAGTATGCAGAAATGGAAGTCATGATAATTGAAAATAAAACCTATCTGCAAGATAAGGAAGTAGTCAATTAGAAGATAAGCAATAGAAAATACATACCCTGAAGTGCAGGGAGACAAAATGAGTAAAATACATATAAGAGCATGAAAGGTATTTGGACCAAAGTAGGAAGTTTTGATGTTTGCACTCAGGGCACGCAAGAGAGAATGAGAATGGGTTAAAAACTGCATCTGAAGACATAATGGCTGAGAGTTCTTCTGAGAGTTCTAGATGGAACTACAACCCGAAAAAAAGAGACCCAGAAAAAAAGACAAAAAATCTAGGCATATTTAGCAAATCAACAAACCAAAAGGCATAGAAAATTATGAAAACAGCTAAAGAATACAGACATATTATCTTCAAAAAATTGAAACTAAGGTACATAGCTAATTTGTTAAGAGAAAACATGCAAGCCAGAAACCAGGGAATGATATCATAAAATACTAAAAAAACCTCTACTATATTAAAATTCTACTCTTAAGGAAATATTTTTGGAAGAGGTAAAAAAAAGTCTCAGATTTTATGTTTAGAGATGCAAGAAAAAAAATGATGGAATTAGTAATAAATTACAACTTGCATAAAACAATGGAGTGATGTTTTGTGATATGTTAAATATATAGAATTGAATCAGGTGATAGCATAGATGATAGCATAGAGGATAGTAAAAATGTGAGAAGGAGTTAATTTGGATTTACAGTATACTAAGATCCTTCTTTATCTGAAAAATGAATACATATGTATAATAAAGATTGAACAGCAAAAAATCTAGTAGAGGAAAGAATGAAACTGAAGCAGTGAATCCTGAATAATTTTTTTAAATAGGAATGAAAAGAACAAAAGTATGTGTGAAATAAAACAAATGACAAGATTCAGTCTAAATTTCAACTTAGTATATAACAGAAGGAAAAATACGGTTAAATAATTTTTTTCAGAAAACAAAAAATTAAGTAGTGTACTACTTATAATACTCATATGAGAAATATAAGATAATTAAAGTTTGACAATAAAGAATGAGAGATAAAAATTACCATGCAAACACTAACAAAAAGTAAAATTGAGTTATATTAAATACCAGACAAATTAAACAAGTCAAGAACAATTAAATTAAATAAAAAGGGATATTTTAAAGTAATAAAATGTCAATTCATGAGGAATATGTGAGAATTTCTGTGAATCTGATAGAATAGTTTTAAATGTATACAGCAGACATCTCTAAAACTAAAAAGAGAAATAAATTTGAAATCAGTGGGAGACTTTTAACTACTCTAAGTAATCAATAGAACAGCATAAAATATGTAAATATATTGAGAATTTGTAAAGCATGAAAAACAAAACTGTTTAACTGCCATACATACGACAATTAACTCAGCAATTGCACAGCACACGTTCCCTTTTACGTGCCCGTGCAACAACGATAAAAATTATCCTTATGTCGGGCTATCAAGCAGGATTCAACACACTTCTAAGCACTGATAAAATGTAGAATATGTTCTGTGACCACAGTAAAACTAAACTAAAAAATAATACAGAAAAATAAGCACAAAGTTCCCATGTCCTTGGGAATTAACCAACCCACTTTTAAAATCATGAGTCAAAAAGAAAAATATCTTCACTATGAAAATAATAAATTTTTTTAAGCAAATGAAAAGCAAAACACTACATATCAAAACTGGAAGAATTTTATTGAAACAGTGCTTAGGAGAAACATAGAGCTCAAAAACCATGTTTATATATGAAGTGCTGAAAATTAAAGTTCTACGTAAATGTTTTAATGAGTTAGAAAACAAACTGCAAACTGTACTTAAAAGGTGGGAGTAAATAATAAAGATAACAATTACTATGATGATAAAAAACTGTATAATAGAAAAAGCGAAAACAAAAATTGATTTTGCTTTTGTTTGAAAAAAGTAACACAATTTTAAAATTGAAGGAAGACTGCTTAAAGAAAAACAAAAGAAAAACCTATGCCAGCAATGAACCATTACATTATAAAAGTCTTCTAGTATTTTCAAATATACCTTATTCTTGTGATACTAACTTTTCTAATCCCAATTAGCATTACATTTAGACTATTATGGAAATTTTGAAACAGGGTTACAAAGTCTTTGACACTCATCGCATTAAGAGGTACAGATTTTTGTCCTTTTCCCTAGAAAATGGCTGAACTTGTGAATACTTTGACCTTTAGACAAGGGCAGAAGTAATGCCACCTTATTTCCAAGGCCAGGTCATAAAAGTAGCTTTCTGTAGCTTTCTTGGCTGGGAACAGTCACACTTGGAATCCTAAGCCACCACGTGAGAAGTCCAACTAACATGAGTCTGCCATTATATAAGGAAGTGAAACCAAGGTGAAAAGGTCATTTGTACTTACTCTAGCTACTGTCCCAGCTGTGCCCAGCCTTCAAGTACTAAATTCATGTCAGGTGTTGGTGAAGAATCTTCCAAATGACTTTAACTCTCAACTTAGAGAGTCATCCTCAGCTGTATTCCCTGTCCTCTGTCCAAATTATGACCCACAGAGTTTGCGAGCTTAAAAAAATTGTTCCTTTATCCCTCCAGGTTTATGGATAGACAGAACACCTACCATCTGAAACAGGCCACTTAAATGTGCCTCGGTTTTCATGGTTACCCTCCTTAAATTATTTCTCCAAATGGAAACCAGATTCCAACTTTAAAATGACAAGTCATCACCTTTCCACCTTGATTAAAATCTTCTGTTGACTCTTCAAGGCTCTTAACAAAACAGGGTCCAATCTCCCTTGTGACTTTCCATGTGATGCCACCACTTGCTTAATTCAAATATTAAAACCCATTCAGGTCACCCTGTTACATGCTCTTCTTATACAATGCATATTTTTGTCATTATAAGTCCTATAATTATGATTTTGCATGTATCTGTGAGATTATGTAATTGATGATTTTCTTTCATTAAGCCCTAAAATCCTTGAAGGCAGGGGCTATGTCTAGTTTTGATTATCATTTTATCCCAAGCTGAAAAAAGCAAGGTTTAAGATGCTTGAGAGAGGGGCACTATAGAAACATATATAGATTAAAATTTAAAAATGGGGAGTTCTAAATAAATGTTTGTTTGCTTGATTACAGTACCACCTCTTTTATGAGATAAAAGACTTTATACTGACAATCTTGAGGGAATTTGTGGGAGAAGATTGGGTTAGGGCCAGATAAATCAATCAATGAGGAGTCTATAATGGCAGGATCCATAAATGAAAAGAAAGGGAAAATACAATTTGCCAAAAATTGTGCATGAGAGGTTTTAATATGAAATTCATTACTTCTGAGAAGGGAAGTTTTGACAGCTGTTTCAAATTAACAAAATTGCCAAACAAGAATCATTTCGGTACTGTCATTTATGTGCCTATCACAATTACAGCTACCTATAAAGTAGCATGTGTGGCATAATAAAATAAACTTGCAGAATGGTTGCGGTAGGCATGTCAATGGAAACACTATTTTTTTCTGTATCAATGGCTGTCTTGGTTTTGAAGGCTAGACTATGGAATCTATGAGACTGAAAGACATTTTAACACTAAACTTGATTCACTTTTTGTGAATATAGTATTGATTTTTATCAGGATACAGAAATTATGAATTTTATTTTATTTTTTAAAAAGATGTTATTGATTTATTTTTAGATCAGGGAAGGGAGGGAGAAAGAGAGGGAAACATCAATGTGTGGTTGCCTCTTGAGCACCCCCTACTGGGGACCTGGTCCACAATGCAGGCATGTGCCCTGACTGGGAACTGAACCAGTAACCCTTTGGTTTGCAGTTTGGCACTCAATCCACTGAGCCAAGCCATCCAGGACCTAGGAGGTTATAAATTTTAAACATGAGGGAATTTATTGTTAAGGAATGCCTCCTGATGACATTGAGAACTAATGCCAATATATGAATATTTAAGGTTGGTAGAAATGGCAATGGAACTAATAACATAACTTGACGTCACATAAATAGACATTGTATGTATGTTAGGTGTTTCTTGGGTGCAATCTATTTTGAAACAATAATGAAATAAAAGATAAAGAAAGTATGAAAATAATATAAAGCACTATATTATGAAACAGTATTTTTTTCAATAAAAAATGTTCACAGTGTGATAAAATGTCAGCCAGTCTCTCAAGAGATCAAAGTTCCTGTAGCATTAGTTCAGCCTGTGGTATTTGCCAGCGCTTAGCCGTCTTGGCAAATACACATAGGTAGGGTCTGGACCGTGATCATTTACACAGATGCAGGGGCTTCCCTTGGCATTTATTATGGATGTAGGTATTAAATCCCAGTTTTAAATTATTCTTTACTTTCTTTCTTTATTGTTTAAATTAAATGTATAGGGGTGACATTGATTAATAAGACCAGATAGGTTACAAGTGTACATTTCTATGATTTGTGATCTGTATATTGCATTATTGCAAAATAAGACAGGTTCTGATGAAACCACACTAAATTCATTGGAAAGACTGTGTGACAGCTGTGACAGACATCACCTGCCAATCACACCTGACACGCTTTATTGCCATTGAGCATGTCTGATGTCTTTGTTATTTTCCGGCCTATGATAATTTCCTCACTGCAATTATATCACCTAACTTATTTGACTGGCTTGCCAGATAAATAAAAGCGTGAACCTAATGGGCCAGCTGATTTCTTTTTCCTCATTTGAACAAAATGTAAAAACTCTTCTGTGGAATGAGCTGTTCTTGTGGGGATGGGAGGCTGGAAGGTAGTTCAGACCACATGGTTACTGAAGGTAAAGGAAAATGGGCCTTATTACCATGGCTGTTGAGTGATATAAGAAGACAAAAGAAACTGAGTGGGGCCCTGAATTTGAACACTATAGTGCCGGGGTGCTTTCTTTCATAAAGGGAAATAAGTATAATTTCTACATTTATTACATCTTCATCACAATGACATTAATATTACTGCTGGCATTATAATACTTCCAGTAATGGTAATACAGGCAGTGGCAGCAGTGGTAGTAGTAGTAATAACAGTAATTGAAGTGGTAACAGTACTAGTGCTAACAGTTTTTATAGGATCACTAGTTTCCTAGTAGTAGTGGTGGCGGTGGTGACACGGTGGAGGTGAAGGTTGGTATTATTATGCCAGGATTCCAGTTTCTAGCTGGGGGAAGATAAAACACACAAAAGGCTTCATTAAAGAGAGTTTAGTGAAGGACTATTTATAGATAGATCATAGACAGAATAAATGGAACTAGGAAGAGATAATGAAGAGACTAGTAACACTGGGAACATTCCTGACATTGGATCTGGGAAGGGGTTATGAAAAGTCAATGAGAGTTGTAGCTATAACCAATGAGCTACCTACAGAAACTGTGGCTACAGGTAACTGATAATAACTGATACCAGGCATTTCATGGAGGCAGTTCAGGTGTGGGGGTAACAAATGCATCCAGTGCCCTCTCCTCCTGACCCCTGATGTTCTGCAGTGACTCCTGTGGGCAGCAGCCAATACCAATCTGGAGACACGGGTGCTCTAGGGAGAGATCCCACAGAGAGCAATCTGCCAGGGCATGAGAGAGGGCAGAGACAGGTATAAATGAATGTGGAGGAGCAATACTGAATGACCGGCTTAATAATGAGAGCAACGACACAAACAAGAATGGTTGTATTTACTTTGTATTTACTATGTACCAGACACTGTTCAAAGTCATTCATGTGTGTTATCAGATCCTTAATAAAAATTAATACTCTTGATTTATGGACAGTAGCAATTTAATAACAGTGAGATGATCATACCCTCACTTTATGTACAGGGTGGATAGAGATTTCCTTGCATGGGAATTTAAACAACAATATCATCCTCTATAAGAATTCAAGATTAAAAATATGAAGTTCCTTATTTGAAAAAAACACTTTCTGTTGTATGAGTTAAGGATGATGCAAAAAGGAGACGGAATTGACCAATTTTTTACTTTGATAAGAGGCTGCATAAAAAATCAAGGGAAAAGCTTCTTAGAGACAAGTTTAGTCACAGCAGGTCTTACTGACTCAAGAACTCTTCTGTATGGGAGAAAAGAGCACATACTCCAAATTGTTTCTCCATCTGCCACCAGTGTGATTTAAAACACTGCTAATCTAAAAATAAAACAGACTATCAGAGGAGAAGGGCATAACTAGCAATATTAGATCACTGTACGCCATTTTCGTGGAAAACTAGGAACGCCAGTAGCACAGACTGCTTATTTGTTCAGAGCTGTGTGCATTAATGATAGCCGTAGTCCTGGGAAAGCCATGGCCGTCTGCTCTTTGCATTGAACCCAGGGATTTATTCATTCTCTACTTTCTTTATCCTATTTTTCCCTTTGGTTTGAGACGCTAGGAAAATGAAATCTAGTGATGTGCAAGGGTAAGCCTAAGTGGTACTCTTCAAATATGATTTGGTAGGTGAGAAACCAGGAACAAAAGTAGAACATTTAGCAGAATGAGCAGTGCACCAGAGGGCAGGTGACCCTAGACACCAGACGGAAACCAGTAACTAGCTGTGGGATTTGAGAATTACCTTTTATTCTCACCATGCTATAAGAATTTTACCTCCAGGCAGCCCCCACTCTCCGAATGACTTGTATTCCAAAAGTTCACTTTGTCAGTGTGCTTCCAAAAGCACAATGCATTTTCCCATAGCGACTCTCTTCTCAAGGAAGCTCGCAGTGTCTTACTTATGGGTATTTCTTCTTGGAGCCACCTGATTGTACTGTGTGTGTTTTAGGAGTTTCCTGATGTTCTGTGTTACAGCTGGTGATGGCAAGTAAGTATCAAGCTAGCGAGAATGTAATCGACCTTAGCAATACACACCCATTTACAAGCAACTGTGCACACACAAAGAGTGGTTTATCTTTTACCAATTTGGGATCAACGCAGACTCAGAATTGTCATTAGCAAGTCGATGACACACTTAGGGACATTACCAAGTGCTTTGAATCAGCACAACATATAACCAAAATAACCTCCCTATAACTATGCAAGGTAATGTGAAAAAGAATAAAGATTATGCTTATGAGGATAACAACAGAGACACTTTTTACGAAAACATAATACATAAAAGTGGTCCTTTTTCTCCCTGAGAACTAAATGCAATGAGAGCTGTCTAAAGTATTTTTTCACAGTGATGTCAATAACCAGGTGATTTAGTTGATTTTTATAGACTCTCAGGAAGTCAGAAAATATAAAGCCGGCTTAGTATAAGCCATGGATCCTTTCTACTTCCTTTCCCATGAGACTCTCCGTCTGTGTACCAGCTTTGATCTGGAGTCACAAACAACGACTATCTGTTTATTCAAGAGATCAAATGTTACTTTTGGTGAAGACCCTGGGGAAACTCAGAACAGGGACATAAGCTCTGGGAGCATGTTGATTTTCAGTGTTGATCTGAATAATCCATGACATACTCAGTTTCTTCGAGTGTCAGAAGACACGCGTGAAGGTGATGAACTCGCAGGGCTTTGTTCTCTCAGCATAAATCCCCGGTTTCCCTCTGCAGCAGTCTTTTTATATCAACACCGAAAGTACTATAAATGGAAAAGCCTGAATTATACATCTTTCGCTACTAATCTGGTAAATGTTCCTAGAGTTTCTCTGGTTTCATTGTTTTAGATTTTTAAAAAACTCGATACATACTCCTTAGATAGCTGCTTATTCTTATATATTGTGCTTTGAGGTAATTTTCCTCCAAGAGTTCTTAATAGAATGCATATATTTTTAAATAGGCTTTATTTTTTAAATAGAAGTTTCAGGTTTATAGAACCATTGATCAGAAAGTTCAGAGTTCCCATAATCCTCCTCTCATCCTCACCCAAAGTTTCCCATTGTTAACATTTTGAATTTTATGTGATACCTTTATTGCAATTGATGAAGCAATATTGATACATTATTTTTAACTAAAGTCCATATTTTACATGAAGGTTAATTCTTTGTATTTCTAAGTTTTGACAAATTCATAATGTATGTATCCATTTTTACCCTATTATGGAGACTAGTTTCACTGCAGTAAAAATTCTCTGTACTCCACCTGTTCACCTCCCTCCTTCCTCTCCCTGAAGCTCCTGGCAACCACTGGTCTTTTTACTCTCTCTATAATGTTGCCATTTTCCAGACTGTCATATACCTGAAATCATACAGTACATAGCCTTTCAGACTGGCTCCCTTCACTTAGCCATGTGCATTAAATTTTCTATGGGTAGTTTTGTACTTGATAGCTCATTTCTTAAAAAACAAAGAACAAAAATCATGTTCATTGATTTGAGAGAGAGAGAGAGAGGTAGAGAGAGAAAGAGAGAAACGTGAGAGAGAAACATCTATTGGTTGCCTCCCATACGTGCCACCAATCAACAATGAATCTGCAGCCTAGGTATGTGACCTGACCCAAAATCAAAACTTTACCCTCTTGGTGTAGAGGATGATGCCCAACCAACTAGCCACAATGGTCAGGGCTCCTTCTTTCTTTTTTTACATTAAATGCATTGGGGTGATGTTGGTTAATAAGATTATATTAGGTTTCAAGTGTACCTTTCTATGATATATGATCTGCATATTGTACTGTGTGCCCACCAGACACAGTCGAATCATCTTCCATCATTTCTTTTTATTCTAAATAATACTGAATTGTACGGATACACCATAATTAGCTTAACCATTCATCTACATCTTGGTAGCTTCCAATTTGAGGTAATTATGAATAAATCTGCTACAAACAATCTGTGTGTAGGTTTTTCCATGGACATAAGTTTATATCCCATTTGGGTAAATATCTAGGACCACGGTCACTGGGCTGTATGGTAAGACTGTTTATCTTTATACAAGCTGCCAAACCCTTCTCATAAGTGTCTGTGCCACTTTGCATTCCCCCCAGTAATGCATAAAAGTTCCTATTGTTCTGCATCCTGGCTGACGTGGGGTGTTCCCAAGGTTATGGATTTTATCAAAAATATATTCCTCAAATTTTCCTCCCAGTCTGTAATTAGACTTTTTAATGTCTAAATAGTATCATTTGTAGGACAATTTTTTTTATTTTAGTAAAGTACATTTTAATTGTTTTGTTTCATGAATCACCACTGTGTACCTTAACAATCATAATCCAGCATGAGAGACCTAGATTTTCTCCTATTTTATCTTGTAGAAGTTTTATAGTTTTGTGTCTATATTAGGTCTGCAACTCATTCTGAGTTAAATTTTGTGACAGATGAACTGTCTGAGTCCAGACTGATTTTTTTTGCATGTGGGTGACCAGTTGTTGCGGCACCATTGGTCGAAAAGGTTATCATGCCTCTATCGAGTCGCCTTTTCACCTTTGCCAAAGATCAGTTGAATAAATGTGTATGAATCTATTTCTGGGATTTGTCTTATGACAGTGGAAGATATCACAGGCAGATTCTTTCATAAATTATTTTATTTTAGTGAAGTTGCCAACATTGAACACTTTATGAAAAACTAGTGTTTCCTGAGTGCAGTCTTTGCCATTATTTGAGACAGTAAAACGGGATCTGCATCAAAATCTCTACACTCATAGAGATATGCATAAAGTAAAATTGTGATAGAGGTAGAAAAAACTGAAAAAAAAAGTCATTGATATTTAGGTGGCTACATCTGAGAACCAGAAACGTGGAGGACTTCACAGAATCACATGTGAAAGTATGCTGTGGAACGTCGTAGAAACCAGTTTTCTTTACTTATAAACCCATTCTCTTCTCATGGCACAGCGGCGCCCTCAAATTTGTCTTGCTCTCCTGACCCAGATTCAATGTCATTCCCAGCTGCTGGAAAAGCTGCCTCTTCAAAAATAGATGTCATGCATTCTACAGAACTTCTGGGGTGACTTTGCATATCCCCAGGGACTGTTCAAGAAAGTCTATTATTTACATTTGCATATATAATTTAAAAATACAAGATTGTAAATTTAATATAGAGGAAGTCATAAGTAGACATTATGACTAACTGTACCCTCTTTATTTCTGTATATTCAAAATTATGAACGGTTACTTCTTTTAGTGGACCTGACAACCGTTCATGAGGACGCTGTCATATATTAAACTTGCCTTGCAGAGCTTTCATTTATTCTGTACCATTTGCTTACACTAAATTAATTCATAGGAGGAAGTGATGAGATAAAAAAGACTCAGAACATATACTTAAACCCAAAATATTGAAATCTCAGACTCTTTCAGTGAAAACCCAAGTACCTATTATCATGGTAAAGAAGTCCTGGTTTAATTCTAGAGAAGTCACACACTAGAACAGGCTGTGGATGTCAGTACTATTACTCCAGTAGGTCTGTTGTTAGGGAATTGTCCTTTACATGTCTGGCTGCACACCCATTGCATATACTGCCAGGTTTGGACGTGACTTCTCTATCTGCCTTTGCGGTGTTTTGTAATGCTCTGCTAATGGCATACACCGCTTTGTCTGCTCAGCTCTGTGTTTAAAGTTTTATTTGATCAGATTCTGGTAGAAAGGCTGGTGGGAAATCAAGTGTGTGTTTCCCAAAATAAAGTGTGTACATTTGTACTTGCATACTTAGTCATTTCTTTTTGTATGGCATTGACATAATTCAGAAAAAAAAAAGACAGTTGATAGTGTATTCGATTACACAGTTAGGCATAACAGGTTAGCACAATAAGTTGTAATCAAGACTGCTCAGAAAAGCAGTTTAGGTCTGATCTTGTCAAATTAACTGTGCACTGAATATATAACCCTCACTCAAAAGAGCTATTCTGAGGCAGTATTGAGCAGAAGACAACTTTTATTTGTTGTCATTATTTTCATTTACAGGCTAGATTGGTGGAAACAATTTGAACTGTCATGGAACTAATCTTTCAATAATCTATGTTTGTGAGAATATAAAGAGGGTGACTTTGTGGGTAATACTATCAAATAAGCTTGATTGTACTTGAACGCCAATAAAAATGTGAAAAAATAACTTAAAAAACTAGCAGAAATGTAGAAGCAATGTTTAAAATATAGATGTTTGTGTTTGGAGCAGGGAGGAGTACTAGAGGCATGCACGAAGAAGGGCAGGATGGTCCTTGAGAGGAAGGTGCCCAAGTCCTTTGCTTGTCAGGTGCTGCTGTATAAGTGACGGCTGTTCTAGCATTTGACCTCCTGATAGCTGTGCTCTCAGAAGTGGAGCTTGTCTCCTTTGTGCTTTGTGCGGGATTTTAAGGGCACACCTGATCCATGAACTGCATCTCCCAGTGACATAATCTGGTTACGATCACAGGTGGCTTTTGATATTTTTGCATCAGGTTGCATGTGCTGGTTTCAACTGGGCCCCTTTTTCTTTCTTTTATTTTTTTTTCTATTGCTACTCCTTAATAAAGATAGAAGATAGAAAAGAAAGTTTTTACAGGGTAGCATATTTATGAAATTGTATGAGTAGGTTTTTGGCATAAAGGCAAATAACAACGTGTTCAGAAACTTTTCTTTTCAAACTAAATTATTTTTGGTGATCACCTGTATTACCAAGAGTGTGGGGAACCAGGAATTCTTACACAGTATTAAAAGATGTCTAAAAATATTTCAAGTTTATTCAGGGCAATTTATCAATATTTATTGAAATTGAAAATATACAAATCCTTTGTGAAAACATTAAATTTACTTGCAAAATATATTTATTTGATGAATATATGTATAAGGATACTCATTAATACTGCTTATGATTAATACAAACAATAAGCAATTTGATACAATAAAGTTATCACATATGTATAGTTAAATAAATTATGGTACATTATTATTCTGGTATTTTCAAAAATAAATGAGCTAGATTGTAAGAGCTGTTAGGAATAATGTTTAAAATACATTATTCAGTGAAAAACAATTTAGTGTAAAAGTTTGGTCATTTTCATGTAATTCTGTAGCTTCTACTTAAGGCTGTGTTGATAATACTGGATTTGAGTTTTAATCATGTATTTTGACTTTCTCATATCTTTCCAAAATTATAATTTAATGCACTAAATTTAATCTGTTTAATTTACATAAATATGTAAATGATTGATTGATAGATAGATGATAAATCAATTAGTTGACAGATAGATATACCTTTAAAGACACCAACATAGCTGAAGATAACCTTGAGCAATGTATAATCTGTAAATTGTTCAATTCATCCCTGGATTATAGAGACAAGTTGTAGGAATTAGAAAATATAATTAGTTTGATCTATATCAAACCCTAGTATAAAGTATATGTCTTATTTCAACTGAGCACATTTAATGTCTGTTAATCAATGGCAAAATCTTCTAAAGACTTTTTTTCTTATTTACCTAGAAGGCTTTTGTTATTGTTAGGATTAATATTGTCAATGAATTTTTTGTAATAAATCAATGGTATTTTGAGAGAAGTAGATATAAAAAGAAAGGTAACTCACGTGGGTCCCAAACATATAACATACTTATAGATAATAAAATAATAATCACATTTAGCAATTTTATCTCAAATTATATTTATTAATAAAAGAGCTTCATCTGCCCTTATAAACAGGAAGATTCTTTAGGGCAGAACATATGTCTCTTTCCTTTGCAGATGTTACTTTGATTTGAGCACTACTGAATAATATCAATAAACATTTGGGGAAGAATATTTTGGTGATTGAAAATAATATCCTGTACAATTGAAGGATAAATATCGCTCAAAATAATCAACTATTAATTTGCATTTTAGAAATTCTTCATATATACGCCTGTTCATATATACAAGCCTATTGATTCAAATAATTAAATTGTGTTAATTGTGTTGCTTTCATTGTTGAAAGATTCTCAATTTCCCTTCATCACAGGTGACTTTCCAAATTTGAGTTTTGGGAGTCAGCTCAGACCTGTTGAATTTAAATATATTTCATTTTTATCGCTTTTCTGGAAAACATCTGTTGCCCTGTGTCTAACAGTATGGAAGCCACTGCACAGCCGAGGGGAGTCTCCCTGTGATTTCTGTCTCTATTTCCACGCGCACACCTGCAAACCTTATTCTCCTGGCAGTAAATGGCACTCTGCCCTCTTTGGCAAAGATGTATCTTCACTGTTTACACGGAGACTTTCATGGATTCTACCACAAATTTCCTCGGCTCCCTCCTACCAGAGAGACAGGACTGAATCACTGGCAAGTAGTAATGTAGCACGAATTGTGCTATTCTGTCTCAAAGTCAGCCTCTCAGCAGTAAGCAATTTTTTGAGAGCAATTGGACTATTTTAGAAGCTGCATAAACTATTTCAGGTGACAAGGGGACCATTTGGTGCACGGAAGTAGTAATTTGCTAGTGGCCTAAAAGAATTAATGACGCTTTCAAAGGCACAGGACAGACCTGAAAGGACTACATACCAAAACACTGTTTTGACATAAATAAAAGCATCAACTAGAAAAAAGACATATGGTTGTTCAGAGGATCGAAATAAAAAAATATTTCATTGGGTTAGGAAAGACTTGGGGAGGAGTGGAAACACAAAAAGAAAATTTATAAAAATGAGCTTTATTTACATATAAATTGTATATTCATATAATATAATACAATATAATATAAATAATACCATACATATTAAATTCTCCTAAAGTCATTGACATATGTGAGGAAATAAGAGCGTGACATAAATCATTTAAACTTAATATAAGGTTTTAATTAAATTTACTTTGTAAGTTTCAGAAATTATCATGGCAAACTTATTTTTAGTACTGTGCGCACATTGTAGCTATATGCAATACAGCTAAATCATGACAGATAGAATTATACATGTAACAAGGTGCTTTTCCTAACTAAATAAATTCATTTACCAGTAGTCAAGTTAATGATATTTAAAAGATGTCAAAACACATAAAAAGTGATATGCAGCACAGAAACACTACTTCTAATATCTAAAAAAGATTATGCCTATTTAAGTTAAAAGAGAATTTTTTGACGCAGTGATGCCTTGCAATATAGGTCTGCTCCTTCCTTCTTCTCCCAGATTAGTGTCTGAAAGTGGGATGTGCGTGGATAAAATCCACAGGCTCCTTTACCTTTGCAACCCAGCAGGAGATCGGAGAAAGGGAGAGTGAGGGCAAGGTATTTCACTAGTTTCTCCCTCCCTGGGATGTTGGCTTTTTTCTGAAAGTGCCCCTCTCCATTCAGGGAACACTCTGAACATATTATTTTGCATTTACAATCTTAATATGTAGAAACTTGGCTTCAGTTCTTTCTCTCTCACTTTATCACTTCTCCCACCTTCCATTTCATTATTTTTATAGTTCCTACTTCTTGGTGGAGATTCCCTTGATAGTCATTAACCATGGCAATACTTGGCCTTCTATTTAGTTTAGACGTAGTAGTAGCTACTTTAAAATACCTGTCTGCTAATTCCACATACAAAATTTTCTCACAGTTAATCTTCACTGATTATATTTTCCCTTAGTATGACTAATGTTATTATTTTTAAAAATTTATATGCCTTTTAAATTTGGATTTTATCTTCAATTTTGTAAACAATGTTATGAAGAGACTCTGGATGTTCTGTTGTTCCTCCAAAAAGTATTCATTGTTTCTTTTGTAGAAAATTATCTTGGCTAGACTCAAAGTACAATCTGTGCCCCTGAGACAAGGTGGGGGCTGGGCTGTCTCCTCAGACATTTTGGTCTTAGCCAGGCAGCTTATCATCTGCCCAGTGCTTGTTTGCTTTGGGGTTCCACTGGGATTTTTACTGGATTTATATACAAGGGTTCTCTGGCGCAGCAAAATGACCTTTATGAAATATCTTGTTTTAGTGTTCTGTTGCTGTTGTAACAGATTACCATATATTCCTGTGGCTTGAAAGAATGCCAACTTATTACCTTACAGTTGTGTAGCTCGGAAGTCCAACAAGGGTGTCACTGGGTAAAATTAAGATCTAGCAAGACCTTTCCATTTTCTAGAAGATTTTTCATTTTATTTATACATTTATTTTTACCACTTATAATTCATACTGTTTTAAATTACTTTGGTAAGTTTTGATCAATTTATTTAAACTAAAAATATGAAGTCATTCACCCATTTCTCCCACCCCATACCCTACTGATCTCTTTCACCCCTCTCTTCTTTTTTAGATTGCACATATGAGAGAGATCATAGTATCTGTCTTTCTTTGTCTGACTTATTTCACTTAACATAATGTCCTTTAAGTCCATCCATGTTGTCCCGAATGGCAAGATTTCCTTTTTAAGTGTGAATAATATTCCACAAGGCCTGTCCAGAAAAAGGCCACCCATTGTTAATATAAGGAGAATGGTTTGTGTAACATCGATGTAACCTGGCAGTCAAGGAGAGTGGGCTGGAATGTGCATGGGTGAACAAGGATGGCTTCACTGCACTAGTCAGTGGGGCGGTAGATGCCCTTGAGTGAGCATGTGTACTGTGTGGCTGTTGCATTCAAAATGACTGAGCAAGTAGAGCTACAAATCTGCATCAAATTTTGCATTAAGCTTGAACATGCCTCCTCAGAAACTATTCAGATGATGCAGAAGGCTTTCAGGGATGATGCAATGAGTGCAGCACAAATAAAAGTGTGGCACATATGTTTCAAAGAGGGTCGAGAATTGGCTGAAAGTGATCCATGTTCTGGAAGGCCCGCGACAAGCAGAACACCTGAGAACATGGAATGTGCATGTGCTGCGATCAGCAAATGAATGTGTTCAATTCCCTCTTCATTATCTTCATGTATTTTTTTAAAAATATCGATTTTACTTTAATACCTGCTTAATTGTTTTTGTCTGCTTATTCCACCATTTTGGTGTTTCTTTCTATTCTACAGGGTATTTTCACATTTTCTGTCTCAGAATGATAGGTAACACTGTTGTTCTTGTTGAATGTCCTTGAACTTTTTAGACTTTGTTTCATAGATGGTTGGCTCTTTTTTCCTGGTTGGCTGTTATGTTATTTCAATTCTGTGTGAACATTTTGAAGCTTATTTTAATATTTTATTAAGATTTTCTAAAGTAACATTTACTCTCTGAGTAATTTATTTCCATTTCTTAGACATGACCCTCCTTAGGTTTCTATTAAGCGTTGCATTTGATTACTGCAGACTCCCTGCTCTGGTGGGGACAGAAATAATCACCACTCTTTTTACTTCTGGGAATCATTCAGCTGTCAGCCAGGCAACCGCTGCCTCGCCTTGTAGAGTTAGGTCCTATATATTGATATCTTAGTATTGAACAAAGATTCAAGGGGTTGCAGGTTTTGAAGAGTTTCTCCTCACTACCTTCCTCTCTTCAGAAATCTCTCCCACCCCCTGTGGCTTTAGCTATGAACTCTAAACAGAGTCTCTTCAATTTAGTGAGACTGACACACTCTATTGATCTTCTTTCCTGCCCCTGAGGCAGGTACGAATGTGCCCCCGGCATGTAGCCTGGCCAACCCTTAGGGTTCACCTCGCTTTTCCTTTTCTCAGAGTCACAGCCCTGTGCTCTCTGCTGTCCCTCATCTGCAAACAGTCATTAAATATATTGTGTCCAATTCATCTAGATACGAAGACAAGGGGTCAAATTCAGTCCCTCACACTATCATTGACAAGACTGGAAGAAGAAAAGGTACAGAATATCTTTAGTCTACTAATGTAATGTAGAAATTTTAGTCTTTATCAACTTTATGAACATAATGAATGGTCATGATAAATTTTAGGAAATAAATAACGCTGCATGTTCTTAAGACCAAAAATGCATTTTAAAATTAGGATATCTATGAATCTGAATATTTTTACTACTCGATAAATATAATACCAGTGTAAATGTATGCTTGTGAAATTTATGCTTTATTTCTTGTATTCTAAACATGCAAGTCAGTCTCAGGCTATTTAGAAACATTCAGTGAAATGTACCCAAAAGTTTGATTTCTTCTATCAGGTAGTAATAGAAAATTACATACATTAACTGAAATTTTTCTTATTGTATAAACACAATCTAAATTATTTAAAGAATGCAGCAAAATGAAACAAAATGTATTTCCATAAAAGCTTCACTTGAGAATTCAACAATTACCACATTTCAGCTATTAAATAAAATATAGCACGCCATTCCCTTTAAAAAATTCTTGTGCCTATAAAAGAATTAACTGTGATGTTTAAAACAATATTGACCACATAAAAATTAATTTGCTCATTAACACACAAGTGTAATTACTTTTATCTTGTTCTAACAGAGCACGTTTTCAAATATTTAAGCTGAACTCTTGCCACTAAATGATAAGGATAGGTTAATTTAGATAGGTTAATTTTTTTCATTATTACATAATTGGGATAATTAAAGACCTGTTACTGAGGCTCTTTTAGATATCTATCATGGAGAAAAATGTTAAAACCATACATGTAAATTATGTTTAGATTATACAAAATGAGACTATACAAAAACTGTCAAATGTTTAAAGTGGACTATTTGATATGAATTTAAGTTAATATATAATTCTGATATTCATTTGATGATTAAGAAAGAATATTTTAGCACTTGTTTCATTAAGTTCTCTAGTCATTTTATTGTATTATAAATACAAGATACTACAGGGCCTTTCCCTTTATCTTCCTCTCACTCCTTCAGACTTTTATGGAGGGACTTATCACTTCCCCTCACACCTTGGCTTTCCTTGAACCGTGTCATCTTATGTCTTACACACTCCCCCATTTTCCAAAAAAGTATACCCTACTGCTCAATCGTAATTTCTCCTTATTGTAAAGATCTCCTATAAGAGGCATTTTACTGCAAACAATAACCTTCAACTCTCTTGTTTGAACAATAGATTTTTTAAATTAACATAAGAATCCATGGTCCATTAGTAGGCAGAAGGTAGAGCTGACTGACTCAGCACTTCCTTTTACTTACTACATTACCTGTTTACTTTTTTTCCACATTGATGAAATATGGCTGCAGCATTTACAAATATAAATAGACATGTAATGCCTTTCTCTTTCAGTGATCACTTTGGAGGAGACGGGAAACACCCAGAAACTCCCAACATTTGTGTCAAGAGAGTTTACAAGTCTATTGCTAATTCAGTCGTTGTCATCATGGCTTGAATGGTGGTTGTGCATCCTGTCAGTCAGACGCTATGAAAATATCCGTGGGCGCCACTCTGCCCATCGTTAAGTGAGGGGCATGGGGAATGAAAATGCGCAGAAGCACAAAGCTGAGGAGGATAAAATCCTGCAGGGGAGAACGCTGGAGAGAGAGCAAGAGAGAGCAGGGGAGAGGACGAGGGAGAGAGAGACACAGAGAGAAGGATTTGGAAAGCATTTTGGCTGGGTTGATTGGAGTACTTTTTGTAATTTGGAAGAAGAGAACGTTATTGAGCAGCTATGGTGTAAGAAAGCAGAAAAGTGGTATAGAGAATATATTGTCAGAAGTTTGGCTGTGATTTGTATTTGGCTGTGATTTATACGTAGACTAAATATTTCTTTGGTGCTCTAGAGAGACTTTTAAAATTACATTAAAATTCTGTTGAGCTGTTACATTGTTCAGTTGTGTCTCTACACAAAATGCCTTCAATTTGATTATTCCCCAATATTGTTTTAAAAATTATGATTAATAAAGAGAATAATGATAAATAAGTAATCATACCTACAAAAAATTTATACTTCAAATTAAGAGCCAGTTTTTAAATAGCTATTTTGATAAAATTTATACTCTCGAGCTTGTGAATTAGAATGATATAGAAGGAAGGCCGGAAAAAAACTTGAAGTTTTGTTCTGGATATGTCACTAATGTTTATGACTTAAAGTAAAAATAAAAATAAAATAATCGTATGCCTAGAAGTGGAATTTCTGGACCAGAGAGCATAGGCATGTGTTCGACTTCATCAGAAAGTGTGAAGTTTTTCTAAATAATTAAACAAATTACTTTTTCACCAGCTATATGTTTCAGTTGTTCCACATTCTCGCCAACACTTGGCATGTGAGGAGGTGTCGGGGTGGAGGGATTGAGAAAAGAGGAAAAAGGACAAAAATGATTGCTGAGGGTAGGGGGTATAAGCAAAATAAATGGTAATGGAAAAATAATACAAGAAAGACTAAATTAAAGATAAAATTTAACTATGGTAAATCCCTATAATATTATATTTTTGCATTTTTTCATTGCATTTCAGTGGTTTAAGGAAATGAAAAGCATTTTATGTACTCATAGGTCATTTGGATGCCATCATTTATGAGGGGCTCGTTCACATATTTGTTCACTTTTTAATTAGGTTACTGGGCTTCTCACCGAGTTCGCCTATGTGAAGACTGTGAAGGTGCTTTCCCAGTCTTGCTCCGAGAAGCTTTTTGCAATTTGACATTTACACTTCATCATTTCTGGAATGATTAGTTGATTTTTACATATGTTAATATTTGCAAAATGTTACTATGGACAAATATTTGCTTCTAAAAATTTGAAACACACACACAAACTTTCAGGACAGTATATAACATGACTAGAAAGAGCACATGTACAATTCTTCCTTGCTTGCAATTAATAATTTGATGTAGAATATTGAAAAATATAATGTGACTTCAACATGTTAACAAATTTTGATCATTAATTTTCACATAATCAACTCACTGACCTTCCTAATATTTTTGTAATTACATATGTGGGTGCATGTGTAACATGGTGTAGAATTAAAATCATTGCTCAGTGAATTTTATTTTTGTACCAACCAATAATCAATTAAACATTCTTGATGTTTAAGTTAGTTTTTAGAATATTATGCCATTATATAGAAACAAAGTTATATATAATAAGGTCTTTTATATAAAAATGACCTGAAATATTATCACACTTGTCATAGCCCCTTCTTGGAACCTCATGTTCTGTACCTGTGACTTGAGAATTTGCAGCGCTGGTTTCTGAACATCTGCAAATATGCAAGTTCCAGGACACCACAGGCCCCGAGCGTCCCTCTGGGAGAAGTCAAGAGTGATGAGGCCCTCGTTTGTCCCAAGGTCATATGTGCTCTGTACCATGAACTGCAGAATTAAGACAACTTGTAAAATGCTTATATATAGTTTCTTCTTTACTAGCAGTATTTTTAAAAAGAAAATAAAACAATTTAGGCATAAGGGGAAGTGAAACTTTAAATGTGTCCTATGAAAACATAGTGAGTTATAGTTTATACAGAAAAAAACAAACAATGTTGGTACTAATTTTGCATAATTCATTCATAATGGATTACTAAGGAAAGAATAAAAAAATCCGTAAACATACCTTGTCTTTTATGTTTATAATACTGTTTTATTTTTAGCACCAAGTTTCTGATTTTCATGTAGTCAAATGCTTAATCTTTCCATTTCGGGCTTCATTCTTTAACCGCTGAGGGTTATAAAAAATATTCTTCTATGTTTTTAATGTCAATATAGTTACACAGTAGACTTTATTTTTTGTATACTGATCGATTAATTTAGAAAGCTGTAAGTGTGTACTGAAATGTTCTTCAACTAAACATAAATTTAATAATTCCAAAGTAGTAAATATGGAGAAGCCACAAAACCTATTTCTAACAGTATTCAAAATTTATTCACACCCTTGCAATGAGAGTGCTGATGAAATATAAATGTTTTCTTCATTTCTAAGACAACCTTGTTGATGGATTGCAGAACACCTTGTATATTTTGCAGAAAGAATTTTTTCTAACAGTGCTGGAATGGATTTGATGAGTGTACAGGCTCTTGAATAAAGAAGCCATCGCTGATTACATTAATGTGTGCTGTTTGGTTAAAAGACCGCTACAGTCAAGAGGATATAAACTGTACCAAACAGAATAATTCAGTGTCACATGGGGGAACAGAAAACAGCTCCACCAATTTTTAATCCATATAACTAAAAATTCACAAAAATATTGATAGTGAGCTGGAATAATATTGTTTGTATACAGTTAACATCGACAATTAAAAATTTCAGTTCCAAGTTCATCATAGTGATTACTTTTTTTGGTAAGCACCCATACAGTATGCATTTACTGTACCTTCTGGGTAGGGACCAGTGTTTGAAGATCTTAATGTGAGCAAGAAGATAGCCTATCATTTCTACACATTCAGTGAAAACAAGATGCCAAGAAAAGAACTCTTGCATATGTAGTTCCACTCAGATTCAAAGGATTCAAGTCTATTTATTTTTTTATCTGTGATATAAATGATAAATTCCACGAGAATCTATCAACTGTGACTTAACTGAATGATGAAAACTTTTGGGGGGATGGATTCCTGAATTACAGAGCTGAGTACCAAATAAATTTATTGGAAATTTGAGAATTGTTTCTGGTAGGGTGTTTCTGGATCTAAAATATGCTCACCTTTTCTCCGACACTCCCCCAGGTGGCCCCTCACTGCCATCCGTGACTCACTGCTGTGTCCGTGTGCTCCAGCCTCAGCTCCTCTCGTAGCACTGGTCATAGAAATGGTAAAAGCACTCAGTGACTGTTCATGGACTGTGACTGGGAAAGGCCGGCAGGAGTTAATGGAGTGGGGGAGAAGGCAGGATGTTTATTTTTTATTTTTTCTGATCACTGAAGTATATCATTTTTAACCACTTTCTATTCCAAGGGAAATTTTTTTTTTCCTGTGGTGGGAGAGGCTTTTGCATATGTTTTAAGGCTAAAGGGAAGAAAATAGGACACATGAGACCTCTTCCAACTTCTAGTAAGTGTGGCGAGTCAAATAACTGCAGTGGTAGATTGGGTAGATGTTTTCCTTGTATGTAGTTTGGTATTTTCAGCAGATGTTGTCTTTAATGTTGAGTGGATAACAGATTCCTTTAGGTAACCAGGGTATGTGGCTTATTAAATGAGATGAGTTGTGGGTGTCAGGAAAGGCCCACAGTCAGAATATCTATGCTTTCACACTTCTTATTATGCCTGTGGTCTTCAGGATGAATGATGCACCTCAAGGCTGTGTAGACAGACACTAATTGCTCTGATGCTGCCACCACAGATTAAGAAATTGTACAGATTAAGAAAATTTAAAGAGAATAAGTATAGAAACTAGCAGAATTTGGGCTAGCCAAATTCATCCAGTTTGCCTCAGGCCTCTTTAGAACATTTTTTGACAATTTAAAAAATTTGGTTTAGGCCAATTGACTGTTTTTGTATATGCGTTGCATTTGTTTTAAAAAGTATACAGCAGCATTTCATTTTATAATCAAATGTCATTGAGAGCTTTAAATGCTGCAATAGTAATGTAATGATCTGTGATGTCTTAGTTTAGCAGGTAGTTTCCTGGAATACAACTTCCTGACAGCAAGTGCTTCCAGGGATGAGCTTGATGTTGGCAAGTGTTAGTATGAGCGAGAGCTCTGATCTGACAGGTCCTGTCTTTGAGGAGCCAGGCCTGATAATAAACTATATCCCAAAAGAATGTGGGGCCTCAGCCAGTGTTAAGGAAGAAGAAGAACTCTGAGAGAGAAAAAAAGACCACCAAGGGAAGCCCTGCAAATTGGAATCAGCGTGGCCAGTATTTTCAGACTTTCTGTGCAAAGCCCTTGTGTGGGAACTCTTACAATAAAACAGAATGAGTTAATGGCAATGTCATTCAAGACATACTCTGCTTTATTTGAAGTCAGACGTATGTATTAGATAAAATAAAACATATTCCCGAAGCACAGAAAAGGAATGGCATGGTTAAATTCCAAAAGCAAAAGAGACAATATTTTAAAGAACTAGTCCATTGTAAGAGGATGGGGAAGAGAAGTGTCATGATGGGAGGATTAAGAGATTTGTAGGAGCAAGATCACAAGGAACCCTATAAACTATTTTAAGGTGGTTTTATTTTTTTCCTGAGGACCCTGGGGAGGAATGTAATATACTTGCTATGTAATATGCTCAGAGGAATGATATCCAATTATTTTACAGGTCTGGCCCCCAGTCGAAGGGAAGGAATTACATAGGGTAAACATGGAGTTCAGGGAGCCTACCGCAGGAAGAGTGTGGGCAAGTTTCCTGAGGGGCAGAGAGCAGAGTCAGAACGAAGGGAGCTAGGAAGAAGCCTGAGAACAACAATGAAGGGGCTTGACAGGAAAAGAAGTCTGCAAAATAGACTGTAGACTGAGAGCACAATGTAACACAGGTAGACGTGTGATTAGAACCTTTGGCCCTGCATTCTTAAAGCTATTAATCACTGTCCTCGCCATGACTTCCCGCTTCATTTCCTGCACGTTGCTTAGAATACTCATGCCTCGTCACTGAATCGCAGCCAAGGCATGCTGTGTTTACAAAGTGATAATTTCACTGGGTATAAATGATAACTTTTAGAATCTGAAACAGAGTTGTCATACCAAAGAGTTAACTTCTGCCTCTTTAGACCGTGAAAAGCTTGTGTTTTTTAGCAATTTATGTGAAAGGAGTTCCCCAAAGGAAGAGATGGTTGATTGCCTGCTAAAGGTATACATTGGAACAGGAGCAATACTCAAAAACCGAAATGTGTAAGAAAGGTATTGATCCCTGCCACCTGTGGGCCAGTTCCCACAGGTCGTATACATTGTTCTCTTACGTCGTGTGACCTTCTATTTTGTATGCTTGCGGGTGTATTTAATCTCAGCTCTTACACCAAGATCTGGGTGAGGGCCTTTCACTTTTTCATCTTTTTGTCTGTACCTAACACAATGTCGTAAAAATATTAAGTATTTATATACTTGTTGGACAAACAAATGAAGGGGAATGAGAGTCGTTTTACCTGATGATAATTTCACTAATATATTTTTTGTTTTAGATATTTCCTTTATAAATTAACATGATATTTATTTTTAATTTTGGATAAAATAACACAGACACAAAAGTGAAGTATTTTTTCTAGAATGTTGCCAATGACAGTATGTGGACTCTCTGAAGCGTAAGATGAATTTTGAGGGCATTTAGCAGGATGGGTTTCGGAGAAAAGACTGACCTGAAAATTGTTCATGTAAGCCAGAGTCTCCTCGGTGCCACTTCACCTGGGAAAAAAAGGTCCATTTAAACTGACAGAAATGGATGCATTGACCCAAATTAGTAAAATAAGGCCAACTTTAAACCAGGTTAAAAAAGGTATTTTTTTTAAATATAGAAAGGGCATTTTACAAATGACAAGGAAGAACAAAAAGAAGTGTAAGCGACAGGAACCCAAATACAGACAGAAATATATCTAAGGGTTCACAAGAAGTCAGGAACAAAAATTTTATTATATATTTCTAGAAAATACTAAATATCAAGCACAATACAGTGGAACAGTACAAGCAGACATTTTGTAAAAGATCTATATATATATCTCAAATTCACAGAAACTATTATATTTGTAACTAAATAACCAAATGGGTATACAAACCTAAGAAAAATAAAATATATTTACTGTTTAAGAAATCCTAAAAAGTTAACTGAATTCATTCAAGCATAATGTCAAAATATATATCATTACTGATTATGTGATAATATTTTAAAATTGTATAATATTCTATTTAAAATAATAATATAACAGATAAAAATGATTAGTGTTACCCATCCTGCTTCATAGGTACTTGCCTTACATGTATTCAAATTTGTGAAGATTTTAAAAATATTAAATATAACTAGGTTATGACTCAAATAGCACATTGAACAGATTCTGAAATTATTAGTCAATTTTTTTCTGGGTAAGATCTCTGAATCTTTTGAGATTGTACATGTAAACTAATTTGACAGTTTACATTTTCCTATATCAATATGAAAATACATCTAAAATTATTAAATCTCATGTAACTATTGCCTTGAAATTATCTATTTATTCTGTTTAGCACCAGATTTCTTTCTTTTTGTTTCTTCCTATTATTACCACCCTGATGTTGCAAAAGTATACATTAAAATGCCTACTTTAGTTTCATCGGTTGTCTTGTCTTTGAATGATTACATACTGGTTAAAGTCAGTTGTTCTCCACGTTTAGAATTGTGTGGGAACCAAAGAAAGGTCATAGTTTGTAATTTTTCCTTAAAATGTAATTTTTTAAATTTCTGAACAGTAGTATTTAAAATAAAAGCCACAAATTATGTTGTAGGTATGTGTTTGAATCCCTGTGGGTAAAGGTGTATAATCTTTTTTCATTGAAAAAGCAACTATGGTGATATTCATTCAATTTTTAAAAGAGTTGGCATTCTTGCCCTGGCTGGGTGTCTCGGTCGGTGGGAGCGTCATCTGGTACACCAAAAAGGGCTGGGTTCGTCTTTCGGTCAGGCGCATACTAGGCTGTGCCCGCTTGGAGCCCACCTGGGTGTCAGCCGATCGACGTTTCTCTCTCGCAGCCATGTCTCCTCTCCCTAAAGTCAGTAAGCACATCCTCAGGGGTTAAAAACATTTTTTAGTTATTTATCAGTGAGTGCACATATATACTTGAAGGAAGGATGTTTTTCAACTTTATTCACTGAATACAGGTTTGGGCAAAAATAGATATAGAGTTGTGAATATGCAAAATACAGATTTTATTCTTGTATTATTATTAATTATTCTATTATTTTCCATATGAACAACTGTAAACATACTTTTGTCTTACCCTGTATAGTTATCTATTGTCCTGTATTAGTGACAGTTACATAAACTTTTAGCTAAGTTACAAATGCTATAAATTTTCTTGAAGATTTGTGAAAATAGTAATTTGTTGCTCGTGATTCTGAGGGTCTGTAGCTTCCTCAGTAGTTGAACAAATTCTTTGACTTCAAAGATGAGTCCTAACTGCAAGTCATGTCCTGCTTCAATTGTGTTGCTGTAATAGATTCTATAATGTAACATCATCTACATAACCGAGGGGTTTGCATTTCATAATCGAACAAGTCCTACATAATGTATGCTGCATGTAGACACACAGTGAATGCATATATAATGTGTCTACGGACACTAATTATGTTTCTTCAGCAATGCCTCAGATTTAGTCAACTTTTAAAAACAGCTTGGAATATGCTTAGAAAATCCATAGCAAAATTTTCGTTTTAAGTCTATGAGTTATGTCATTTTGTTATGTACCACTATGTTATACTGCTGAGTATTGCCTTATAATTTAATTTCATTTATATATCCCTAAACCAATACAAATTTTCACTGAGTTTTAAGTAATTTAAAAAATGATTACATTTTATGTGTTCCAAAAATGTTTTTAAAAATAATCTTTTTTTTGTACATAACACATCAGAAATTCTAGTGATTACAAATGTATTTAGTTATTTAAAACATTAACGACACTTTATCTTTGATGTTTACTTTTGCATAATTATATAGATATATAATATAAATATATATCATGAATTTTATCTACAAAGACATTGGCAAGTCATAAAGTTTTATATCACTTTACTCATGCTTTCTGCACTGTTTATTATAAAACATAACACTTATTAATTCTATAGTTAACTTTTATTGGTAATATCTTACAAAATATGTTCTCAAATAGATATTTCTAAGTTATAAGGTTATAATTTGATGAAAAAATCCCTTGGATAAGAACTGCTCTTACATTATTTATTCTGTTTACATTGAAATGGCTGTGTATTAATAAAATTTTATGAATAGTAGAAAAAAACCTATAAATTCAGTGTAAAAATGATCCTGTCATATAACCTAAAATGTAATCATATAAAATGTAAATGTAAAAATTGTTTTGAAAAACTAATGCATTAGAATTTAAAAACATGTGAACTCTGAAGATAGGAGTTCCATGCATTTATCTGGGATCATAATTTAAATATCATTCAAAATTTGTTGTATAGTTTTATATGTAGTTTTATAGGCTATGTAGTTTTTTAACATTTGTTTACAAAGACTTTAGAAGGAAATCAGATGTGTAGTGCAGATTCTTTGACACAATATTCATAATTCCTCCATTCTGCCCTCTGTGACATTAACTTTTACAAGTTCTATAAACAATGAACATTGTTACTATTATTGCTTTGGGCCACATTATATTTTATGTCAATTAAAAATAAGAAATACAAGAACGTTTTACCTCATTTATTCCTTTTCCAACACTCACCCTTTCTTTATGTAATACAGTGTAATCTTTCAGCATTCTACCAGGTAATTCCATGTAAGATGTCAATTGTCCCAGAACATTCATACGGTCAGGACTTTAAAATAAGGAAGTTGCTCAGAGTAGAGAAGTTAGGTCCTCTGCACTCTGCACTTCATTATATGATTATTTGGATCTCCTTATTAAAGAGTTATTGCATTCATTATGCAAAGTGATTTTTTATGGCAAAGGTGCTACACAATTTGCATGTAGATATTGTTCAATTAATCCAACATTTAAAAGGTAAGTATATGACATGTTTTGTCCAATCTGCTACCAGCAACTTTAGTCTAATTATTCTGTAAGTGGACTTTGCTCACTTTCTCTCAATTAATTCCTTATTTTGCTCAGGAAGCCTCTTTATTTTTGAAGTTTTTATTGTATTATCCTCTACTGTTTCTCTTAAACTTTCCTACAAAATGTTTGCCATAAACAAGCCACTGCCTTCCCATCCAAACACTCTACGATTAGAAAAGCCTTCGTGGTCTCCAACCACTAAAGGCTGACAGCAACACTTTACTAGTTGCTTCGCCATTTAATTTTATCACGCAGATTATACAGTTCATGCAGCAGAAGTCATCATTAAGTATGATATTTTTCTCCTGCTCCATTCACTATTTCTTAAGGTGAAAGATAGAATTTGACAAATTCTAAGCTCTCCATTGATTTTGCAAAATTATCATTAGCCCTTTCAATATTTCAACACCTTTTCCTGTGATGTTCACACCAACTACTTCTATAGCAATGCTTAAAACTGTATGATATTTAACACATGGAAATAAAGAACAAACTAACGGTAACCAGAGGGGAGGAGAGAGAGGGATAACAGGAGGGAAGAAGGGGAAGAGTCATCAAGGAACATGTATAAATGACCCAGGGACAAAGACAATGGGGGGAGGATTGAATGTGGGAGGTGGGGGTGGGTAGTGCAGGGGAGAGTAATGAGGAAAAATGGAGACAACTGTAACTGAACAACAATAAAAATTTTTTTTAAAGGAAGTAAAAATATTGTACATTATCTAGCCAGCTCTTCCAGTTATACTCAATTATTAACATGCTTGGTTATAATTTTCCACTCTATTCTGAAAATATTTCTGAGACTTCAAAGAAGATGTTGTAGTTTTCAATTCCTTGACCTTGCAGGTCCTTGTAAACCTCAATTAGCTTTGGTCTCTTTGGACTTTGCAATATTGATAAACCTACCCCTACACCTCACCTTCATTTAAAAACACTCACTTCCATGATCATTAACCTTTAAATTATAACTACAATCCCGTAGTATATAATTCCCTCTCTCAACTTCTCTTTCTTTACCCTTCCCAACTTTCATATATTCTTAGCATCTATCTGATCTTAATTGCCTTTTTGAAGGTATTCACATTTGAGAAGGGCTTGTTTCAATCTTATCTTAGGTGACTGTGCACTAAAGGGAGTGCATTTAAAGCCTCTTTCACAGATCCGAAGGTAAATGTATTCTGTCACGGTATTGTCTCTTGTTGCCTTTCAGAAATCTGTTTATTAACACCAAAATGATGGCCAACATTCCAAATGTATTTACTTCTAATTTTTGTACTCTCTTAAATCCCACAAGTGCATCTGCCTTCCTAACCCTCTATCCATTTTTTTTGAATTTTGCTTTACAGAGAATGATAAGTTCATTTGGTAAAGTACTGTCAGACTACCTTGTCTTCCCCTTACCGATAGCTAGAACTTTCACCTCTTGTCTGTCCCATTGGCTTTTTCCTTGGGAAAGTAGTGGTTAAATTGTCTACCACAAAAACCATAGTCTTAATTCCTTGTTACTCCACCAATCAAATTGTTATTTTTGGATTATGATTTATTTCTTGCTTTTTTATTAGATCACCCATGTTTTCCTCTTCAAACAGAATACTCTTTTCTATGCCTAATTATGCAAATCACACTATCAAAATTCCTCACTAATGCCATTTCTTTCATGAACACTTCTGTGATCCTTACAACGGGAAAATTCCTCTTTATTCTCTGAACACAGCTTCTTTTTTTTTAGGTCATTATATTTTACATTTAAAAATTCATGTAATGCTTATAGATATAATTAGATTTCAAAGCCCAACTCTATGCCTATCACGCATCTTTTGTTAGCTGTTGCTGCCATTTCCCTTTGGCATGCTAAATATTCTTGTGAACACAGTGTGAATGAATGTTACTGCAGAACATTGTTTCTAGATTTCTTTTCACACATAGAAAAATCTGAAATATTTGCAGCTACATAGATAAAGTCATAGTTTGCAAATGCCACATGCAGTAAACACGGCTTCAAATTCCAAATGTGCAAGGAAATTAGTCAAGTAAAATTAAAAGTTTGGATGTTAATTGGTCTGAGATTAATCATTCATCTTGCAATTCTTAATAACTGCTCTTTTCATGAGTAACAGGGATCATCTGCTGATTGTGTTTCAATTAGTAAAAAAAAAGATACATGACTATAATTCTTTTTTTCAATGAAAATTTTTTAGTTTTAGTTCCAGGGATTTAGACAATAGACAAAAATTATTATTTTGTGTCAAAAATGGGCTTGACCACAATCTTTTTGTATGTAGAGGGAAGCCCCCTAAGGCTGTGGCACTTCCTCTGTTCTACTATTAACCGAAATGGCAGCCAGTGAAGGTGTCTATTACGTGTGAGATTTAGAGATAAGGGGTGTTCATTTTGTGTTGCGTGGAATTCTAAGATGCTGCCTCCCCAAGGACTCACGTGTTTATACAAATGTCTCCCTTTGAGTGTGGCATCTGTAAATAGATGGGGTTTTATTTCTTTGATTACATTAACTTGGCAAAGGTAAGGGGATTTTACAGATACAATTAAGGTAAACAGTTCTATGTCTGGGACCTGAGTATACTCCTGCCTGGCTGTTAATATGTGGGGTGGGGGAGTTTATCTAATGAACAGTTGGGGTATTTTTGAGATTTGCAGTTGATACGGTTACTCTAAGTTCATCTGTAGTCTTCAAATTCCCTAGTGAAACTGTATTTAACGTGTGGGGATGGATGATTCACCAAGGTTACTACATTTTTAATTTAATTCCTACCCTTCTCTCTTAGCTTTGAGCTTTCCTTTATATTGTACCTCTGATTAAGGCAGCATCTTAGACATTGGGTGTGGCCCTGGTCTGGGGTGGTGGTCTGTTTGGCCCTCACACCCTTCCCTGAATGTGTCAGAGTCCAGCACACACACCTGCTCTGTCCCCAGAGGCAGAATGTTTGTTTCCTGTGCCTTTTCTTCAGGTAAAATTGGTTTTCATCAGTGCCTTAAGGATGACAATGTCCTTACCCTCCCCCCCACCAAGAGTCTGAGGCTTTCAATTTGCCCATGTTTTAATAAGCTGTTAGTGTAAATTTTGTGAGCAATTGAAAAGGGTAACAAACCTACCACTCAGTAGGTGATCAAAGGGCTCCTAGTGATGAGGGTCACTGGGATTTCTCTGTCCTACTGTGATTCAGTTGTGATTTCAGCTTTTATGCTAAAGGGAACACTTTACATGTGCTTCACCCAATATTCTGGTTTTCCTCTTTCGCAGAATTCTAAGAAATGTCATCTCTTAAAATGCCTTCCTCCCTAATAGAGCTTATCGTTATTCTTAATCCAGATACGCCTTGGAAATCAGCAATGAGCTGTCCACAATTACCTGATTTTGATGAACTTTCTTTATAGAATTACCAGCCTTTATCCAAGCAACCCCTCAGGTTTAAAGGAAAGAACTGATACAATTTTCTTTGAAAATCTTTCGATCCTTACTTCAATCTTGAATGCATTCTCCTGAGGTTTTTGTTCTGTGGATTCTAGGACAATGGCAATGCTCTCAGGGGCATGCAGCCACTGCAAGGAGTCAAGTCCGATGCCACTGCTGTAGGATCTGTGCGGGGGCACAGTCCGCCACACATCGGGGATGAGTGGAATACCGCCTGAGAACTAGAACAGTAAAGGATTGAAAATAAAGGCATACTATTAATTGATTTTTCCCTTTGCCACAAATAAATAAAAGTAAAGAACAGACCTCCATTCTAATCCTGCATTAGCTCATCTCAGAAACATTTTTTTTGGAAACCGTCTAGTTGGCTGAGAAACATATTGTTGCCATATTTCACTAGTTGTTGGTAGTAAGATAGGCACTGGGTATTGTTTAGGATATGACAGTATCTGGGTTCAAGAGCACGGCTCCGGTGGTGGGCTTCCCTAATACTGGAGAAGCTCCTTGCACTCCTATTCAGTGGCCTTAGAGGCAGGCAGTCACGTGCGACAGCTACCTTGTCACTATGCACAGGGAAGACGAGGAAACTTTGGGCAAACCTGTCACACATCACAATATAGCTTCTGTTCTTGTCAGCCTTAAAAAAATGACTCATTTAAAAAACATTTGTATTTTCTCTGACTTTATTTCCACTTAAATAATAGTGTAATTCCACTTGTAACTTTCCTATAATGCATGCTTCTCAGACTTGGAGAGGTAGGGGAGCAATGAGGAATTTGGGGGTCAAGGTTGAGGCATAAATAATGATGTTTACATTTCCTTCATTTAAAATAATTTACTTTTTTGAATTGTTTTCTACATAGTAAATATGAGCTATTCTTTTATATTATCCTTTACCTATTTATAAAGAGTTCAAGAAGAACATTTTGAGAGAATAGTTTGTCTTACATGTCTGTAAATTGAATCCAAATGTTCCTTGATTCTTATTTATCTAGGGAATAAATTGGTTCAACAAAGTTATGCAGATGGCTTTATTTATATTATCATGTCTCCCAATACCTTATTATTTTTTTATGTCCAAGGTTATTGCCACCTTTATGGTTCAGTAAGTGACTGCAGCCTTATTGGGAATTTCAATAAGAACATCAAGGGAACATAGACTCACTTGAAACTATAGTTGCGTTCGTCTCAGAGTAATAGCCAATCCATCACAGAGGTTTGTCCTACCTGACCTAATATATGTCTTGTCTTGGGAATTCCAGATTGGCCTGGTAGTTTGTCTGAGTCACTTGCCATTCTAGGCAAAATGATGAGGACCATTAGAGTTATCTTCAAATCAGGATTTTTCCCATGACATAAAATTAATCTTTACTTAATTTTATAACCTTTCCCATGTTGTGATTTTAGAAATGAAAACTGTGACAGACAATATAAACATCTATCAAGAAAGGAAAATAAGTAAAATAAAGATTAAATGACTTAGTTGAATCCAAACTATATTTTAGTTATGGGTTATTGTTATATTACTGAATTTAATCAAATTATTATTACTTTTCAAGTGGACTTATGTGTATAGCTGGCTTCCGTAGAAAGTTTGAATAATTATCAAGGTTAAATAAATACATAAGTACTTTGAGATAAAAAAGAGTTTGAGTATAAATTATTTTGGGTGATCATACCCTCTGAAAACACAGTGTTTTGTTTTTTTTTTTTTCATGAACGAGTAGGCAGAATGCTATTAAAACTGCACAGTGTAAGTGAAGTGAACTTTGTTTTTCTTTCTGGTAACTGTTTTTAGTCAGATGATTTACTAATGAAAAAAAGATAAAAATAATAATAGATGTTTCAGTGACTACATCTTTGTGGTAGTTCCACTTACTATAATGTGGTTAAAATGATCAGAATATCACTTCATTTTGTGCCGTGCCAATTGAGTGTAATTTCCTTTAGACAAAACAACTACTATTAGAGAAGAACGCCCTGCTAGTTTCTGCTTCAGGACAACTGGGAGAGACTTCGACGCTATAGAAAGAAACTGCACTAGACGGGTATTTGTTGGCAGACAGGCAATTCAATGGATTTACTCAATGTGGTGAACAAATTGAGTTCAGTGAAAGCATGAGGGGACTCTGTTTCTTCTAACACAAGCACAGTCTAAGACTGACTCTAATGCCACGGACAGGAGCGTGTCAACCCACCCTAGCGGAGCAGGCACAGTCGAATGTGTGTGAGTTTGGGGACTGCGGGGGAGAAACTCAGATGCATCAGTCAATATTCTGGATAACTTTATTAAAATTCAACTATATTTGCTAAAACACTGTCTAAACAAATTTGAATGTTGTTATCTTGCCCATGCAGAAAACACTACTCCGATGAATGAAAAAATGCTTTAACCAAACACATTTGAGGACATTTAATAAATTCACAAGCACTATGAGATTAAAGAGTTAAAAGTAAATATATATAGTGTATATATATAGTGTATATATATAGTGTATATATATTTATATATATAGTATATATATGTATGTATATGTTTTCTTTTCTGAAGTGATGTTTCTCAGTGGTCAGGAGGTTTGTGATATTTTGGAACATTTTATAAATGACTAGAAATCATTAGTTCTAAAACTGGGGTCAAGGTGGTATTTAAATTATATGAGCTTTTATAAACTCATTGAAATATATTTTAACCAAAATTCCAAAGTTGTGCATTGATACTTTAATTTCCTTAACTTTAGAATATAATTTCACTAGAAATGTCCTTGTTGGTATAAACTTACAAGAGATATGCTTAATATTTCATTTTGACATATGAACAGCTCTCAATGTATGTGGAATATAGTTTATATCTTTGAGATTTCTTTTGAAAATTTAGGTTTTGTAAGTCAAAAGATGTTAAAAATAACTATAGAAATAGGATGCAGCTGAATGTTATATGTTCTCTCTTCATCATTCTCAAGGGTCACGTATATGACTGAGCACTGAATTTATGTTAAAATATTGGTCTAAGAAGAGTGTTGACATGAGATAATGTGATTTATGCTTCCCATCCATCACACCGACAGATTTTAGACAGATGTCATTGTTTGTCAAACAGGGTATAAAACAAGGCAAAACCCCATAATATTATAAAAACTATTTGCCTTTATCACCATCTCATCCATCTTTCATTCTTAAGAAAATTTTAGTGTTAGAAATAGTGACTGACTCAATATGAAATTTCAAAATATGTTTTTGTTAAAAAATTTTCCCCTGAAAACACAACACTTTTCATTCAGTTGGCATTCTAATTTCAGCCCACTAACTATATAAAATGCATTACATTTGAACAGAATGAACATAGTTTAATGAAATTTGCTTTAAATAAATAAAACAAAATAAATATCAAGGAAATGTCAATCACATAATTTTTTTTTCTTGACAAGTCTTAAAAAATACTGGTGGTGAAATAGTAACCCTTTGAATTTGCTGAAATACTCTATAATATGTTCAGCATGCATTTTTTGTGTGAGTTGAATGTGCAGTTTTGTCATACATACTAGTGTGCATTAATAAATCATTAAATGTACAGTGTCAGACCACTGGGGCCGGTGGAAGAACACTTGAAACCACCTTCTATGAACAGCAAATATACTCATATGTGCAAGATAGTGTAATGAAGATCATCCACGGGACACTTATTATAAGCCATTTTCTTTGTTTCAACATACTGGACTTTCCCCTTACGTTTGTCTGCTTTTCTACACTGTTTGTTACCCTCACATGTGTGGGCACATACACAAACCTTTGTCAATCTCCTGCTGAAGGTTTCAGATCGAATATTTAAAGTGGATAAACTTCATTATGCCAACTGGGTGTTCAGAAATTTAAATGATAAAACTCACAGGGGCAGAATATTCTCCTACTTTCTAGGAGGGCTGGCAGTCTTACGAAACTATCATTTACGACTTTTATGTAATGCTTACTATAAATAGTGCTTTATTGGTCTCTATGAATCTTAGAGAAAGTTTTAAGACTTGGACCCAGCATTCTATTACATTTGTTGAAAAAATATGTGAAAAGTATAATTAAATGAAGCTTTTAAATAATAATTCAAGCTACTGCATTATTAGATGGTTAATTTATAAGCTAATATTAAAATGTTACTTCCCAGTGCAGTCCATAGAAGGCTCAATCAGTTTTACCTAAGGCGATTATCAAAATGTAGATTTCTTAGAAACTGAATGAAATAACCCCAATTGGCTGTTTGAAAATCACTGATTCAAAGTGGAAGAAAAGAAAAATACTGCCCCCTGAAATAACTTAGTAGTGAGTGTTCTGTCAATGGGAAGATAGAGATCAGGTTCTAAAGTTTAATTCTAGAAGTTTTCATTTGCATGCTGAAGGGTTTCCTCAGGAATTTTAATTTTAAACTAACATTCCAGGTACTTTGCTGCAGAAGGGGATGGAACAATTCTTTGAGAAGTATTGAAAGAAAATATGGAAAAGAATGTTCAATAGGAAATGGTATGTGAATGACTAGCAGAAGGGAAAGCAGGCTATGTTTGGAGGGCAGAGGTGTGAGTAAACGCTTAATCAATGGGGACTTATTGTATGAATAAACTTAAAGTACTGGGAAAATAGAACTGTATTGAAAGATCAGACAGCAAATTATGGATACAGAATGTAGATCAGGACAGAATGGACATCGGCCAACATGGTGAGGTTGTCTTTCAGTTTTGCAAAAGATAAGCTGATCCTGACTCTGTAAGTTCACAGTTATGGGCCCATCAAAATGGTTTCTTCCGCAGATAATTTCCTCGAATCCAACTGGTGGCTTACCCATGGCTCCTGCTGCCTCAAAATATTGCTCCTTGGTGTTTGCTTTCTTTTTTAGTAATATTGTGTTTATTAAGAAAATATATAGCATATATTGAAAGCTTATTTTAGACCAAACACATCTACCAGCATGGTCTCATTTACTTACTACAGGAACCTTTTGACATTAATGTTACCATCATTCACATTTTGGAATTAGAAAACCGAAGCTTAATAAAGTTAACTAATGCACCAGAAATCACAACAGCGGTATTGCTAAAGTTAGGCTGTTGATTCCAAACTTAGTTCTTAATTTCAACCAGCTATTTCCCAACACAATGCATTATTTCTTTGTGTGACACACGAAGGATAGAATCTGTTTGGACACTCCTCAGAACAGAGTTGGGTGTGACAGAGATTTTTTCCACTGGACTATTTTTATTGGCCAGCGATGATCTATAGATGGTTTTCTCCAGTCCATTCAGTTGTAACCTGGGGAGTAAGTTCACGTGTTCAAGGCTTGGGATTGCATTTGTAAGGCTGACCTTCATAAAGCTGTTGATGTGACACATACTCAGAAGAAAATATCTGAGACTTTGATTAGAACTTTAGTGATTTAGATATTCGAGAAGACTATCTGTTACAAATAACACAACCAAACAGATAATTATCATGTACATTTTCACTGATTTCTTCTAACATTTTGACATTTGTTTAATACATTTTATATTACATGGTTGGAATTTACTGGACATACAATATTGTAGTATAATTTTAGTAAAGATCCAAGAGTGATCTTAAGTAAATCTTCCCAATACTTCTCGAAAAATATAAACATACTGTGTAAAATATTTTAAATAAGACAGCTCTACTGAGAACAGGAGGGCAAGATTTGTTATGTTTATAGGAACCCAATTTTGACTAGGTTTGCTTCATATCGATCCATTGTTCTTATATCTTCTGTCTATTCTGTGAGTATTTTTATCAGGTCCAGCTAGCACTTACTTATATTTTCAGATTATTCATTTTATGTTTGTTATTTTAAATATTAATTTATCTTTTTATTTATTATAGTTTGTTTTCTTTCCTAATTACTCCCTAAATTCAATGAGCTCATTTATTTTTTATCACCTTTGTCTTATAATCTTCCTGTTCTGTTTTGAATCTTCCGATCACTATTTTCAGGTGTTTCTCTTAAGTGTTCACTTTGCCTGTAATCTATTTTAGAACATAAAAAACTGCAAGTCTTTTGTGTTTCTTAATTTGATTTTCAAATTACACTCTTTGATTCCTTTTCAGTAGAGATATTTTTAAATTTTTAGTTGATTTTCTCAAAAGAAATGCAGTTGAATTTTTTCTGATCATTTCTTTGAAAGTGGCTTTTCAAATTACCTTCTAAATAATTGTGGTGTGTGTGTGTTCCTGTCTCTCTCTCTTTTTTCTACTCAGCTTCATTTGCAGAGTTCTTCCTGTGTTAGTACTTTTGGTTACAGGGGTTTGTATCTCTTTAACTGTGATCCCTGAATCAGCCATTTCTTCGTTATTAGACACTTGTGAGAAATGCCCATTCTTGGGCTGCACACTTTAACTATTTAATCAGAAACATTAAATAGTTAAATTTAACTATTTAATGTGTTGGGGATGTATAAATCTGTGTTTCAATAAGCAGTACAAGTGATTTTAATGCAGAGTAAAATTTGAGAACCATTGATAATGAACACTAAAATTGCATTGCAAATCTACTTCTCTCTTCTCTAATGCTGCCTGTGTTCTAAAGTGTTCAACATCTTTCCCGTTCTTTAACTTTTTATGCACCCAATCAATACCCCTATATTATATTCCATTCAAAATTGATAGCTATGTCTTTCAAGTCAACAAAACTTACTTTGGAGAAAATATATAGCTTGCTCCTTGTCTAAGGAGGAATGTGGCAACCTCCAAATAGCAATATTATCCAGGTTTAGATTCTCCCACAGAGTTTGTGTTGGGGGATTATAGCATTTATCTGGTTTTACATATGACTTTTTTTTCCCTTCTATTTCCTATTTCCTTCTAACTCCTAAAAGTCCTTAGAGAGAAAACACAATGAAAACAAAAGAAAACTAAAACCTAAACTTTAAATTCTTCCATTCACATCCGAAGGTACAAAGGAAAGAAAAACATCAAGCAATTTTTTTTTCCTAAATGTAAGGCATTCACAAACTTTTGTATGAACAAAACATTTGTAATAGATTGACTTATTGATAATATTTATTTGAGTAAAGAATAATAATTTAAAAGTATACTTAAAGTTAAAATTTGACTCTAATATGTAAGTATATATTTTGTGAACTAGATCATACTAACAGAACTTCTCCAATGAAACCATAAATAAAGTCATAGATGAACTTTGTTCACTAAAATTAAGTTGTAATGGGTCACTTTCTGTATGTGTACAGAAACAAGAATTGTTAAAAAGGTGTCATTCCAGGACTAAAATTTTAACTAAGACAAGAAATGAGTTTAATATCTAGCAGTACCATTCATGCAAAGACTGGTGAAGACTGTACAACTGGGTATTATTTTCAATATTTGTGTAATCAGCATTTGCCCACCCCAGTACATATAACAACCAGTTAATAGGGTCTAAAAAATTGATCAGAGGACTAATTTTCATGGTGATGTAGTAATTTGTATGTTAAAATACTCTGCATTATTTTGAATCAGATAAAGTAAAAATAAAACTTTCACAATACTATAAATACTCTTTACTAAATAATTATTGTCATAAACTTCTTAGCAGTTTATTCTTTTGAAGCTAACTTTTTTGTAACAGAAATTTTCAGTCTTTTAGCCATTGATTAATTTCAATAATTAGTAGCAACTTTGATAGTTAATCCTCAAAGCATCCATTTCATATTAATACTCTAATTCTTTTAAGCAGAAAATTAACAAATTTCATAATCCAAGGGAAGAATGATTCATAATTATTTGGTTAAAATATCTTTCCAGTGAAAAAATACCAATACTTTGCTCTTAAAAAAATGTTTTATTGGCCATTCTTTATTACTAGGTTACTGAATTTTATTTTGGTCTCTACATCCATAATCTCTCTCTTTCTCTCTCCCCCCACTCTCCCCTCTCCTTCCCTCCTCCCTTTCCTCTTGTATTTACTTTCATTAATATCGTTTGGCAAGTTACCTTTCACATATGACACTGCTCAAATCATAGGAAAAAAAAGCAACTACATTTGTGTAGAAAAAGTTCAGTTCTGCCAAAATGCCTTCTTCCCCCCAAATCTTTTATAGGCCCTCAGAATAATAAGCTGACTCATTGACGGTGGTATGTGCCATCCTTGTGCTGAGTACTTAACTATCCCACTTAATCCTAAATTTCTTTTTTAAATAATGCATTATTTTATCCATTTTATGGTGAAGAAATTCACAGTGATTAAGTCACATAACTCAATGTCTTAGAAATAGGAAACATATTTGGAATTTGTGAGGTTCTACGTAAAAAGCCTTCACAAAAATAAAGAGATAATTTTCAGAGAGAAAGTTGTGTACACTTCTCTAAAAACATGGAGAAACACCTCCAAGCCAGCCACTGTCCCCACTCTGGCCAAGAAGTTTTGGCCTGCATGGTTTGCCTTTGAAATGGTTTCTTAACGCACCCTCTAGTCGCTGAAAGAAGACGGATTCTTCCTTAAAGCTCTGTGACTTTCACAGTACACCTATCAGGGATCTACACTGTGAGACTGCCTTTGATAAAAATGAATTATACTGTAGTAGAAAGTCTGCATTAAATTATGAATGTCCTACACCATGCTAGTGATTTTGAATTTTTCTGAATACAACTTTTTTACACAATAGAATATACTCTCCACTTAAAATGCTAAACTTTTATTCATTTAAAATGTCTAGGGCTATGGTTGATTGAAATGACACTTAATTGAATATCAGCTAAAATAAGGCTTTTTTCTCTTTTTTACTTTACTAGTTAAAAGTTAAATTCAGCAGTAGAAAAGCCAGAGTAACAATAGCTCCATTTAAACCAGACAAATAATTATCTCTGCTCTGTGATCTGGACAAATAATTATCTCTGCTCTGTGAATATCATCAAATCTGAGTATTTCATGACATCATTATTGCTATTTTGCATTCCACTTAGGTCCATTCATTGAGTTACACTGTATTTTTAGCTCCTCTTATAGCTACGTGGGTTCACATCGCTTCAGTATTTAAATCACTGTGGAGCTATTAACCAAGGAAGTGGAAGTACAAAAGGCAAGAATACGGAATAGAAGAGGAAAAGGTTAATGCGATACAACGTAGGTACCGGAGTGTTGATGCACAGGCTATTTGGAAAAGATACAGAATATGCGGAAGATAGGCCATATTCAGACAATAGTGTCTGACATTGTTATGGAAAGTTTTGAATAGCTTAGTTCTAAATTGGGGGCAAAGATCTTTCTCATCTTCAGCAGATGATTCAGGAAGTAAAACAAGCTAATCTTTTGACTGGTTCTCTATATTAACTTCCTCTATGCTCCACTTGTCAGCTGGATACAGCGTATTTGTCACCGCATCAACTTATGATTAGACAGGGCCCCTGCTATTAACCTTATATATTTGGACACTGAAATGATAGATAGACAGACAGACATATAGGTGATAGAATAAATGTCTAATTGCTGGTTCATTTTTTGATATTAAAGTATTTAAGAAATAAAACTTTCACAGAAAGCAAAATAAGGCATCTCTATGTTTAAAAGGTAGTTTTAATGCAAATATAAAATAATTATCTTTGTTGATGTAAGTAGATATTTTGGGGTACACATCAGGGCCTGATGAGCCCCTCAGAATAAGGCTTTTGTCAACTCCCCTGAGTATACAAACATGCATATTTCATTTGAGGAACTAATTGAAGCTGCTCAGCAGAGTTAGAAGTTTGAGAGGCAAGTTCCACATGAAAACCAAACTGAAGTTTCAGGGACCGCAGTTGTTGCTAACATTTTCTGTCATCAATTTTGCAAAAACAATGTGACCGAAATCTTCCAGAAATCCACTGAGAATGATTCTTTGTTTTCAGTAAGTGTCAATATACATGAGTGTAATAAAGGGAGCATTTCCAGCATTTCTCCAGTCTTTGTAATTTATGCTAGCATTCTCTTTCATTCCCTTCAGACCTCCCAAAGGGGAGTTAGTGTAAGTGAGCTTTTGTAACTCTACAAGGTTCCACCTTTAATAGTTAATGGACGAGAAACTATAAAATTATACATTGTTACAATGATTATACTGTAGAGTTTGTTTACTTCAGAAAGCAGTACATTATCCATGCATGTGTAAAAGGGGTATTAAATGTAAATAAAGGAACCTAGTAAGAAGAGTGTTTAATATTAAAGGAATCTGGCATTTCTCAGTGAGAACGATTCATAACTATGGATCCGGTGAGGAAGGCATGGCTGAAGCTAGATAGATGTCTTGCTCTATTCAGAATGCTTTGACAAAAATACTATAGAATGGGTGGCCTAACAACAAACGTTTATTTCTCATAGTTCTGGAGACTGGGAAGTCCAAGATCAAGGTGCAGACAGTATCTGTGTCTGGTGAGAACCCACTCCTGGTTCACAGTTCACACTGTGTCCTCACATGGTAGATGGCAAGAGAGCTCTCCGGGGTCTCTTACAGGCTCGCGGATCCCATCGGCCAGGGTTTCACCCTTCTTACCTAATCAGCACCCAAAGGTCCCATCTCTAAATATGACCATACTGGAAGTTAAGACTTCAGAATATGAGGTTTGGGAAGATGTAGACATCAGTCCGTAACATTGGCTGCAGGCCATGCTTAGTGTACAAAGGTTTGGCGTAGTTGAAGAACGGTTGCAGCATTTTCAATACCAGGGCATTGTGAAAAATAGTATGTCAGGCAACTTAAAAAAGCTGTAAAGACAATTATTAGTATTTCCTGAATGTCTACTGTGTTAAACAATTTGCCAGTGCTATTTATTGTAATACTATTTGTAATCCTTGGGACTAGATATTATTTTCTTCATTTTTTAGGTGATAACTTGAAGCGTAGGGAGTTCTATTAACCAGTTCAGTTCAGGAAGCACATTGCTGGGAAGTGGGATCAGTATGCTCCCACCCGTTGTGGGGACTGCCTTCTTTTTACTCACTCTGAGGCCTCTTTAAATAATACATATATTGCATCTGGAAAAGGGGACTTGGGAGGAGGAATGCACACTGAGAGAAAATCAAAATGAATAATGGGGATTCGTTAATTTACTAAACAGTTACCGAGCATACGATGGCCACGAACACGGTGCCTGGCTGCAAGGGGCTTGCAGTCTCATCGGGAGACACAGACACATGCATTCAGTAGGAAAGCGTATCAGGTGCTCTCGTGACCAGGTCCCATTTTCATTTGTTTAAAAACTCATGCGAATGACCACTCGTTACACTTAGTTTTGCTGGAGACACGTTATTTTATTAAACATGAGGTCTATGACGTAAACACATCGGTGATCATTACTGACAGTGGAAACACTCCTCAGTTAACGTTGTTTACTGGACGGACCTCCGTGACTGTAACCTCATTGTTTCCCACAAGAGAGAAGCAAAGAATGAAAATGGAGGATGTGACATTTGTAAAAAAAAATGGGTAGCTCTTTGCATCCAATCTGCTCTTCAGAGGAAGAGACATTATTTCCTACTATTGATATAATGGGTATTGTTTGAAATTTCTTGAAATCTTAATGGTTTTTTGACTTTCAGGCATATGTTACATTTTCTTCTCCTCTGTTTGGAAATTGAAACACTTATGTTATTATATTATTTAATTATGGTGTATTATTTGCCTGATTGAATAAGAAAAGAATAGTCTTGATCAACTGAAAACCAATGTACCAAACTCATAATTCTTTTAATTTAAAGTAATTATACTACACAAAGTGTGAAGCCATTTATTATATTTGATTCATCACATCAATTTTCCTTGAAGTGGTTTCAGATATATTATTCCTTGCAAGAATCATTTTTTGTAGCATGTGACAAGATATAAAGAAAATAAACAATAATGCATGCACATTATTTACTCTGAGAAAATATCCTAAGTCATTTAAATAGAGGGAATTCTGATATACTTATACATGGAAAATAAAATATGAGATAAAGGGAAAATTGGAGAAGGAAGAAATATGAGTCCACTAGGAGCATGGCATATGGAGAAATTGGTAAATATCTTAATTTCTATCTTTCCAGCTAGTTCTATATACCTTGCAAATGCTAGTCCCAAAAAGTCACACTTAGAATGACTAACTTGTTTTTTTTAGTTATTACAATATTGTTTATTTAAGTGGCTTTAAAACACAATATTTTGACCCAGTATTTTAGGTATATACCTTAGTAGCATATATTCAAAGAACAAAAAGAACAAGAAATAACTTTGTTTTTGTTCAAGTACAGTTGTCTGCACGAACTTGGTTTTAAGAACTCTACTCTTTTTTAAAAATTAATTAATTAATTAATTTTTATTCAGTTAGCATAAAATAAGCCAGGCGGTGAGGGACAAATACCATATGATCTCACCTTTAACTGGAACATAATCAACAAAAGAACTCTACTCTTAAATGGGCTTAGTTGCAGCTCAGGAGGTAATTACTGAGTTGGAGAATTACAAAGCTTTTCTTATCTCAGGGAATATGCATTGTCTCATTCTGAAAGGAACATGTGAATAAAGCAATGAAAATGTTTCTCTGGTAAGAACTTACATTTAAAAGGCATTTGTCTAGATTCATTAAACATTTTAATAGATATCTTAATGTGTGACATGAACTAAGTAATGTAAATAACACAACTGTACAACAGGTCCTTGCATAGCCTCATTTTGTTATAATGCAGATGAAATGCCCTAAGAATACGATTCTTCTTTATATCAATCAGCCTATGGTAAAACTGGTTTTGTTATATGCTATTTAGCCATGTTGCTAAAAGCCTATTGATTACATGAAGTAAGGCTTACTGTGTTAACAAATACTAGCTAATACTAAATACTTTGTATCATTAAAGTTAAAGGGGAAAAGTATAGAGCCAAATTTTCCTGGCCCTCCTGTGAGTGATTTCACTGTCATCCCTGGAAAATCAGCTCTACATAACACACTGCCTAGGAGCATGGTGTCTGCGGTACTGTCACCTGCTTTTGTCCTAATAGTCATCTGCTGTGCTCCCTTAGACAAATTCTTGGTTTCTGCCATATAAAATGGCATAATAATGGTATTTGCCTCCTTGAGTTTGGGGGAGGGCATTTATGAGTTTGAACAGCATCACTGACATCGTAAGCACCCAAGAAGCAATAGCTATCAGCCATTTGCTTATAACACTAAAAATAGAAATCTGAGCCATCTAACTCTATAGGCAAAGAACAAAATAACCTGCATTTTCATAGCCCACTGTAAGACAGTGAAGTTTGAGTAAAGCTTGAAACCTATTCTGACATTATGTGCATTAGGTAAAGTGCGTTCGCTTCATTTACTGTTTAGAGATTCAGGACACATGAGCTCAGGTCCAGTCTCTCTTGGTGTAGAGTTGAGACAGTAATGTTTCCCTAGCCTCACACCAAAAAATCTCCAAGAAATCTTACACATGTACAAAATCAGGTGATCCGACCAGAGGTACCATATATATATATATATATATATATATATATATATATAATGATATAAAATGGTTTTGGCAGCAAGGCAAGTGGGTTTTCCTAAGTTCAGAGAAGATTTATCCCCATAAGTAAGACTTTTCTTGTCCTTTCTAGAGTCAAGATAAAATGAAACTTCACAAGGTAACCCATCTCAGGACAAATATACAAGAGAACGAAATGTAAAAAATATGTATTATTTTGAATATATTCTTCTGCTTATTAAGAGTATTTTATATTTGATTTAAATTGAAAATGTATTAGTGGAACAATTATACTTTTACTATAAAAATAGGGATGGTTCAAGCATTGGAATGACCACAGTATATAATCGGACAAATACATTTTAGGAAAAATAAGTAGCAAACATCTTAAGACCCTGACCAGTCTAGGAAGTGAGTGACTGTCATCCACTCACATGTTGGCCCATTCATGTGAGTCATTCTTCACATTTTTTCAAATAGTAATATTTCTTTTTTAAGTTAGAAACTGTTGTGAAAGAACAATGAAAGATTTCCTTCAACTGTGTAATTGATTGAAATGCAAAGTATGTTTTGAATAGTCTTCAGTAGAGAACTATATAATTGTATTATTCTCAGCTTTAAAAACTTCAGTCTGATGATTTTTGATTATATGAAATAATCAGTATGATCTTCTCCATCTGACAGATCATTCAACACTCATTAAATTTTGCTTTGGAATTCACTCAGAGACACATATGCAGTGAATAAATACTATGAAGCATTTTCTTTTAAAAATAGTTAGTAAGTCAAAAGATTTTTTATATAATCTTACATTTTTCTGTTTCCTTCATTTGATTAAATAAAATAATCATTTTATACAGGGTCTAAAAATCTCTGTAGGATGACTAGTGTTGCTACCCTTCTTCAAACATTTGTTTTATCTAACACAGAATGGAAAGAACTATAAAACACATGCACACACACAGTAAAATGAATTAGCAGTGTATCTTATCCCAGAAGAGATTATAAGAAATAGTCTTATGTATTTTGTTCTATTACTTTGTTTCTTATTTGGATTAATAGTAAATGCCCAATTAATTTATACATATGATGAGCTACTGTTTTTCTCCAAATATTTGCAATTGAATCAATATTATTTATTGAATCATGGATCCTTTCTTAAATAATTTGAATTGTTATGCTTTTGATATATAACTCAGTTGTTATTTATGTAGGAATCCATTTCTGGTTGTTTCATGAAAGTCCATTCTCAAACCTGTATTTCAGTCTGTGGGTTACTTGAGTTTTCCATGGTAGATACCCATGAATTCAGTTCTTTACTCATCATTCTTCTGTGCCAAGTTTTTAAAAAATTTTTTATTGTTGTTCAATTACAGTTTTTCCTATTTTCCCCCATTGCTCTCCTCTGCCCTGCCCACACTCCTTCTCCCACATTCAGTCGTCTCCCCTGTTGTCCTTGCACATGGGTCCTTTATATACATGTTCCTTGACCTGACCCTTCCCCTTCTTTCCCTTGTTACCCACCCTCCCCTCTGGTTACTGTCAGATTGTTCTCTGTTTCCATGTCTCTGGTTCTATTTTGTTTGCTTGTTTGTTTGATTGATTAGGTTCCACTTATAGGTGAGATCATATGTTATTTGTCTCTCACCACCTTGCTTATTTCAGTTAGCATAATGCTCTCCAGAGCCATCCATGATACCCCAAAAGGTAGGACTTCCTTCTTTCTTTCTGCTGTGTAATACTCCATTGTGTGAAGGTACTACAGTTTTTTAATCCACTCATTTACTAATGGGCATTTAGGCCATTTCCAGCACTTGACTATTATAAATAATATTGCCAAGAACATTGGGGTGCATAGGTTCTTTTCAATTGGTGTTTCAGGATTCTTAGGGTACAATCCTAGTAGTGGAATCATCAGGTCAAAAGGCAGTTCCATTTTTAGTTTTTTGAGGAAATTCCATACTGTTTTCCACAGTGACTACAGCAGTCTGCATTCCAGAGGGGAGTGGAGAGGGGGATAAAGGGGGAAAGAAGGGGGCAGGTTGTCAAGGAACATGTATAAAGGACCCATGGACAAAGCCAAATGGGGGTAGGATTAAGGGTGGGAGGTGGGGGTGGGTAGGACAGGGGAAAGTGGTGGCAGGAAAATGGAGACAACTGTATTTGAAAAGCAATAAAAAAAAAAAAACAGCCAGCATATAAATGTTACTTACTATCTTTGGATGAATGTTAGAACTTTGAATCTCTAGGGTTAAGAGCATAAGTGAACAAAAGCAGAATCATCGAACTCTGTCAAATAATAATTATTCATTATTTGTTATCTTATTGCATTAGCTTCTTGAAAAGCTCCAGGAAGTGACTATATGTTTCTTACATATCAAAAATCATTCTTTGTTTCACTTGATTATTTGCACATAAAATAATCAGTAGAAATACCCAAATTGGGCAATACATCAATGTATATTAACATCTCTAGACACTTGCTACTTGGATTTCTTGGAGAAATGTAGTCACTGCTTGCAAAGAGTGCCCAACTGGACTATTCTAACAGAATCCTTCAGAAAAGCTGGATTTCTGTTGCCTGCTGAAGTGGGTCCCTTTCTTCAGGACATTCAGGAATCTCTTTTGTCAAATATGGGAACAGAAACCAAACAGTATATATACTTTAACTTCATTCTTCAGGCTTCGGATATACAGAAGGCACATGCTACATACAAGTTTTAATTGTATATGATATCCATCTGCAAATTTCCAGCAAGCCTGGTTCTGGCTTCCAGTTCATTGCCTTTAAGATGCACATTGCTTTTGCTTGTCTTACCTTGGAAATCTCCTTGTATTTTATAATCCATAACATGTTGGATTTAAAAAATACTATATATCTTGAACTTTTTCTCCTTTGTTTTTATTTTATTACAAACTCCAATACTGTAATTTTATTTCATTTGATATTTCCTAAAGAAGATCACATGTGACAAAATAGGTTTTATGTCCTAGACAGCAGACCTGATATTAAAATTCTTTTCAGTTTAGTTAGGACACCTCATCCCTTTGGTTCTACAGAGTTCTTAAATGGGAGAAAAATGATCTGGTCACCCCAGAGGTCACCGAGTAGCTGTTACCATCTCTCCACTTTGGTGTAATGGTTCTCGTTCTCTACTACAGGGTAGCTTGGTAATTCCCTGGTGAGTATATGACAAGGTATGGTTAACTGTACTAAGAATATTTTCCTAGATGGCAAGAACTTTTGTCTTATAGTTTCCAGTCGCAGACATTCTGATTTTGAGCATCTTATAATGCAAATTTCATTTTTCTTTCAGAATGTCTACTCGAATATCTAACTTTTAGAAGAAAATTTGATGCTACTTCTAACTAAAAATAAAAATTATGTTAAAATATATCAACTTCTAGATATTCAAATATGGGAGATCTTGCGTGTGAGGAGAGGGTCTGGCAGGACATCAGGCAGGATGTGTCTTCTCCCCTTTTGTCAATTATTTCCTCAGGATTATTGCTTTTAATGATTTTTTTCCCCTAACTTGCATTTGTTGTAAACAGCAGTCAATTGTTATGTGCTATGAGTGGCTGGTAAGAATGTATTTATTTTCTACTAGGTGTGAGGGGCCACTGGCTCCATGAATTTGTGGTATTAATTGGGAAAATGAGTAATGCAATTACAACCTAACCCCTTATTGATCTATATCTTCCAGAAACCTTTGGCTCCTGGTCAGGTGACTTTTTACAACTTTCTATATATATGGAGCATGGTCCTATTATGTATTTACAGGAGAAAGACTAATCGAGAGAAGTTGATCATTGCACACCATTGTGGTGGACAGGGGGCGTCACATAATCATTTGCTTTGCTTCCGTATGCCCTATCTTACAACTTTGGTAGTAGCTGTTATTCAAGTTTGCTCCAATGTTGGCCGTACTTTGGGTTCCAAAGACAAGATTATTGTAATTGTTGCAGTTGTAGAGATGTCACTATTTGATTAGGTTATTCTTGACCAGTCAAAGATGACTCATTGCTCCGACTCTCTCTTTGGAATGGCCTATTTAATACATGTGCGTGGCTGGTGGTTGTGAGACACCTAGATCTCCATCCACTTGTCCTATGAGGCCCAGACTTCTTTTGTATTATGAAGACATCTCCAGACCAAACTTAGCCTCTGCCATGTCACAGCCATTATCCCATGATACACCTGGTTCAGTGAGCCTTGGGCCAGGTGTTAGCTAAAATGGTATTGATTTTTTGCCCATTATCTCTACTAGAATGAAAATTATGTCCAGGTGATGTGGCCTAGAGAGATTATTACCTTAATTGAAAGTGTCCTTCAAGAAAAAATTGCTTATGATTGCGACACCAAGAATTGACGTTTCACTCAGGTTTTTCATCGTAGAGTTTCCCCCAAATGCTTCAGGGTTCAAGAACCCTATTGCCTAAATGTGATTTTACTTCTAGATACCTACAAATTGTTCCAGACTCCAAACACAGATTGATTCAGGAGGAGGTGCTAAACATGAGGAAGGAATGTTGCCTGTACAACAAAGTGTCTGTTTTTGCAAAGAACACGAATAGTTTTGAAGAGAATAATTCCCATGTCCTTTATAACAAGCAGCTGGCTTTAGCCCGAGGTATTCGATTTCCATTTCATACTTCATTCTGGGCCCATTTGGTGGCAGTCTCTTGGGATAAGTGAATCTCCTGATCAATGTCATGGCATCTCTATGAATAAATTATTGTGTTAAAGCCTATTGAAGAATTCTGGAAACTACAGTTTACCAAAGAGGCAGCACTCTCAGCACTATATCCTATAGACAGATGACCTATAGATAGATAGATAGATAGATAGATAGATAGATAGATAGATATAGATCTTCCACTCATTCTTCATTTTGAAAAATTAAAACAGTATGATAATATTACAGTACGATGCCATTGGAATTGGTTCTCTGTTCTCCCAAGAATGTTGCCAATATCAGAGAGGATACATAACCATTTTCCTTGGGAATCTCACTGTAATATTGGCAGACTTTTATATACTATCCTGTATTTCCTGTGGACAGTTTATGTATGTTGATATAATGATAAAGAATATTTCAACTAAATATTATTTACTGTTCATAGTCATTTTAAAACTTGCTCCTCCACCTCAAGCAGTGAGATATTCACAGGGATAGTTCAAAGAACACTTCTACAGATGATCTCAGTCACTTACGTAATGAACCAGCTATGCCAGCCCCTGTTAACTGCTCATTCACCCTTAATAACTTCGTAAAGGTCACACATGGATCAAAACCACATTTGGGCAGCTGGCGAAAGCACAAGACACTACTGTGTCTGTGTTCACAGGTCAAAGCGAAGTGGCCAGATGAGATGCCCCGAGGCGTGGAGTGCCTTCTGTTGTCCTTGCTGATGCTAGAATCTAACTCAGTCAAGAAACTAATTTACCAGATGTAGGACCTCAGGATAGATTGTGGGTCTAATTACCGCCACAATCAAAGATGATGCTAATGGTTCTTCAAGTGGGACCGGCTCCAGCACTCCATTCTACTGAAAGGTGAATTGTGTTTGCTGACCCATTTTGAAAAGTAAATTCTTAGGTTTTTCAACGTTACTTTTAGTGTTTAATAGTATCTTTCTATCACTTTGGCCTCCATTTGACTTCTGTGGAAGTAGCCAATATAATCTAAAAGAGTGAATAAAAAGTATCCCTTATAGGGTGGGGTATTAAGATAGGGTCCCATGAGGCAACCACAAAAATGCCAAGCGCAATGATGCTTGATATTAAGGAATATTCAGTGGTTCATAATTTTTTTGGCAATTCATGTGGCAGGTAAAGTGTGTAAATTGGTTTGCTCTTTGGCTTCTTGACTCTGATTCTGGTGAGAACACTGAAGCAAATCAACTTTCATTACTTTATGAATAAATTGATGTTGACAAATATTATGTTGTTGTTTTAGGAATATAATTTTATATTTTTTGTAGCAATCTTGGTCCTCTGGTTGGCTGTAAAGGAATAAATAGTAATCCATATCCCTGCCATATAATATATATAAATATATGTTATATGTAATATAGCATGTAAATATAATGTAAATATAAATGACATATATAATATATTTCTATATAAACTAGTCCACTCAGTGAGTGATATATAGGAATAGAAAGCATTGTCTGCTCCATGTTTGTGTATGGGGAAATAGACACTCACCCTAACCCAAAACATACCATATCCTAAACTCAATGACGTGTTAAGCCTGACTGCTACAACATCCTGCAGCTTCTCCAACAGCAACCAAAGGCATGAGTGCTAAATTGAGAGGTCAACATAGAAAAACCTATAGAGTTGATCTATTGTAAATAAAATCACTTGCATTTGAAGATTTTTCAAAACTAGGTGGACATGTGTATACATTGGAAGCGCCCTTTCAAGACCCTGGGAATGTGAGGATCGCACAAGCTGATGCTTTTTCAGGCTCACGGTAAATCCTCTGTTAGCTAATCCTGCATCAGCACGGACCTGAATTACAGAAGACTGTAAAAGGTTGCAATGAAAAACGTCTCTCTTTGTTCTGTTGTGTTTTTCAATATAAATTGGTCAGAATGTCCTTTTAGAACAAAGCAGTAAATGATCCATGATCTGGATTTTGGGATACTAGCCCAAATATATTGACAGTAAAAGAAAAGAACACTTCTAATTTTCAATGAAAGATACTAGTGGCTGACCTCCAGAGAATAGATTTTCTGCGATTGATTAATGGATTAACTGTCTGTGATCCTCTTGGTGGTTTAGATGATATCATTTCATTTCCAAGTTTTTGTTCTGTAACTTTGTTTTTATGTGTATTTTAATTGTACTGACCAAGATAATTCAGAGATATGAAACATCAAAAATTTTAATAAGCACGGACTTCCCACTTGGACAGAGTAGGTGTACCAAGGACAGACTTTTGTGTAAAAGCGAATGTTTCATTTTTCAGAGGGAATATTTGACCCTATACTGTTATATTCCAACTGTTAATAAAACTTCTTATTATACTTTTAAAAGATTATTCATCTAAATTATATATTTCATTGCATCATGAAGGAAATAGCCCACCCTCATACTTAAGACAGGAGAAGGTGAGCATACAGAAACTAAATTCATTCAAGCTAAAATTTTTTGATTAAACCTTAAAATTTGCACATTTCTGTGAGTGTCATGAAATAAATTATTTTATCATTTTGAAATATAACCCTGCATTGATAAAAACAAATCGAGCATTCTAAATCGCTAACCAGCATTGTAATTTCGTACTAGTATATGCCATATACATAATTTAGATTTTAAAAACAGTCTTGCTATGATTTTAAAAAAATGTCTTCACTGTTGGTTTGAGGGCAATGTCTTGGATTTTTCTTACCTAAGAAGATGTCATTGAGGCTCCATGAGCGAGGTTTTGGGATTTGGTCACCAAAACAAATATTGCTTCAGACCTGCTAGTTGCTTCGACAAAACACTGTCATTTCTCAGTCATCTATCGAGAGCACCACTCAATGTCAGTTTGCTGGGATTTACAATGCATTTCACATCCTTGCGATATTTAATTTATATGATTTTATTGATAGGCTTTTTCCTCAGTTATATCAACATTTCTATACGGGTACTATACACTCACTAAATAGGGGACCCGGAAATATTCAAACACACACATTTTAGAGGATTCTGTTTAACCTAGGCCATTCAAGAAGTGATATAAAGAAAAAAACCTGTTAAAACTGAGAAGGTGAAACTATCTTCAAGGAGGTTTAAATATATTTTGTATTGCATAATTTTGAAGGTTATACTTGTTTGAAATTTTTAATCCATCATTATTTTAGCTAGGAGGAAGATATTTTCATTGTGGAAGTTCTGATTTCAGTAAAAGCAAAAGAGCTTTTATCACACTAATCTTACCTCAAGTAACCATTATAAACTCCTGACAAGTTACTACGAACATATTGAAAGCTTTATGGAGGCTTTCATTAGAATGAACAGGAGATTACGAGCAGGCAGAATGGAATTAGACCCTTGAAAGAAGGCTTCACACTGGGGGAGATTTATGTTTATAAAGCTTTTGCTCTGAGAAGAGCTCCTTACTGTTTCTATAGTACAAGATGGCTAGAAATCAAGCAGCAATTTGCAGGTTTTTGGCATAAACAGTTAGAAGATGGTGTTTGGGGCACTGATATAAAAATACAAATGAGGAGAGATAATCCAGAAATGAGGGAACTGCAAAGGAACAACTTCCACAACCTCATGTAAACTCTCAAAACTGTGGATGATCCAAGATTTGTACACAGGGGAGCAATTCTTCAAAGAATGAAGGGGGCAAAGAGCCACTACAAAGTTGACAGAACTGACCAGAAACTTCAGGTCCTGCTCATGTCAGTGGATTGTGGGGTTCATGTTCCTCCAAGTTAGAAAATGTGTCAAACCCTTACTATAAATATTAACATATGCTGGGCCATAAAACACTCTCAATACATTAAAAAAGATTGGAGTAAGGAACACATTTTCTGTGTAAAATATAATTAAAATAGAAATAGATTAGTTTTGTCAAAATAACCAAATACTTGGAAAATAAGGAAAAGCACAGGCATAAAAACACAAAGACAAAACAAAAATATATTAACACATGAAAATAAACAATCTTTACAGTTTCAAAGCAGTCCATAAAGAGTATGTTTTTAAATATAAGTATTAGAAAAGGGCATTTAAAAACTAATATTCTGACATTATACCTAAAGAAATTAGAAATGAAAAACAAGTAAACACAAATAAAATAAAAGACTATTTTTAAAAGACAAGAAAACAACTAAAGAAATATATAAATAATAAAGCCAAATGGGTATCTTTAAAATGATTTGAGAAGTAACAACTCTTATGTTAACAAATAAAATAGGTAACACAAGTGATCAAAAGCGGGAATTGGAGACGGGATGCCATCACGGAGTCTTCAGATATTGGCATTATAGTAAAAGAATATTATGTGTAGCTTAATGACAATAAATTCAACGACTTAGAAAATAGACTTATTTCTTGAAAGGTACAGCTTACCAAACTTGATGAAACAATTAGAATTTTGAACTGCTATACTATGCTGAAAGAAATTGAATGTACCATCAAAAACATTCCCACAAAAATATTTCAGGCAAAATTTATTTCCCTAGATGATTTTATCAAACATTTAGTGGAAATCATGCCAACCTAGCATAAACATTTTCAGAAAATAGAAAATAAAAAAAGTTCAAATTGTTTATGAGGCTAACATATATTTGAGACTTTGGGGTAGGCAACAAAAAAACAAAACAATATAAATTCGACATTATTCAAAAAAGACATTATCCCTTAAAGACAAGCAACATTAGAAATATGAAAACGTAATTCGTGGACTGAGAGGAAATCCCACAATGCATATGTCTGACCAAGGCTGCAGTCCAGAATCTGTCATGAATTCATATAACTTAGTTATAAGAAGGCAGAAAAAAATAAAACAAGGGCAAAATATTTGAATGGATAATTTAAAAAAGAGCTTTAAATGGACCACAAGAACTTGAAATGATGCTTAATAGCAAGTTGTTAAAAGTATCAAGTAAAACAGTCATTCTGGAACACAGTTTGGGAGCTTTTGCCACACATTTGCCATTTGATTCAGCAATTTTCATATCTATTTACCCAAGAGAAAGCAAATCATCTCCGCACAAAGGATTCCAGGTGAATGTAATAGTGGCTGAATCTATAATAGCTAAAATTGGGGGAAAACAAAATATATGTCCATCAATACACAAGTGGATAAATATTGTGGTATACCATTTAGCAATAAAAAGGAATAAACTACTGTTATATGCAAACTATGACTTGATTTCATAACATACTGACAAAAGAATAAGGCATAGAAACAGTACCCTCTGTGATTCTATTTCTATGAATTTTCTTGACAGTTGAATCTAGTTATGGAAGTAGCAATCAGAATAGTAAATAACTCTGTTGGGGTGTGGCTGGTTGAAAACAGAAAGAGTCTGAGAGAACTTTTCAGGATAAAGAACATGTAATATTTCTTAATTGGTATGACAACCCAAAACTCATCAAACTATACTGTATTAAGAATGTGCATTTTAATTTATGTGAAATTTTATATGATTATTTACAAGATGAAGTTCAACATAAAAGGAGAGAAAAACAAGAAGGGGGAATTCTAGATGAACATAAAGAGATGAAGTTAATTTATAACTGTAATGCTGATACTAAGAAAGAGGGACTAGTTACAGACCAATGTTACTTACTGTGAAGGTATGTAACATTTAATCATACTTTCTCACGCAAACATTCCACAGACATGAAGGCCAGTGTTTATACTGATAAACAATATTTGTATATATAGTTTTCTGCTCTCGAACTAAGAAAAGCTACTGCTATTAAGAGATGATTGTTAGTTTATCTGTGTTTTGAAATTTCCTCGTATGTGCAATGTGAGAGTAAATTTTTTGGGTTTAACATACTCATGTTGTAGTAGTTTGAAATTTTTGGAGCTATTAAGTGGTTAGCACATTTTTTAACAGTTTGCCCAAGTTTTTAAGGTGGAGTGTCCAGAAAAGTATTACATTTTGTCCAGTAGCTGCACTGTCAAAGGAAAAGTAACCCATTTGTCATAAAATGTAGCCACCTGTTCTTGAAAATAGAATCACTCCCCACAAAATCCAATGTCTGAGTTTCTGTGGGGCCTCCGTGAACGTGTTCTGAAAGCTCTCTAACAGTACGGTTATATGAATATGCGAAAAGGTATGTTTGATTGGAGGATAACATTGAACTTGGGGTACAAATAGTCAATAAATATTAGAGTGTATTTTTTTTATTTTTCCAGAGTTTTATGGGCAGTACTGTGTCCTAGGGTGGTTGAAATGCTGTGAGAAATTAAGACCCAAAATAACTTTTGAGATGAAACCCTGTAATACATCTTACCCATCTCTTCCTCTCACAGAGCCGAAGACAAGAGCCAGAGTATTTATTTTTGTTCACCAGAGTGGAAGCCATAAGCAGTGACAGCCCACACTCCGGCAGGTACTCACAACTGCAGAAAGGGGCTCTCAGTCAATAACAACCGAATCGCTGAGTGTGTGCCAGGACCATTGGAGGCAACCAACTGTTAGGTCCAAGGAAAATAGACATTGGAAATAAGGTCAACATATTTATTCAGAGATTTAAATTAGAGTGTCACTTCTACAAAGAAAAGAATTGTAATTAAGTAGAGAATTTATTGAAGATCTTGGAAATGAAAAACATAATTACTAAAATTAAAAAAAATTAATAGGTGGGTTAAGTAGTGGAATGCATATAGCTGAACAAAAATTAATGATGTGGAAAATTAGAGGGAGGAGTTTCCCGAGCATACTAGGATAAAATGGCAAGTAAAAAGGAAAGTGGAAGAAAAGTGAAGGATAGATACAGAGGTGCCAATCTCTCTCTGGCAGAGTTTCAGAGCAGAGAATAAAGATAAAAATAGTAATGCAATTATTGCAGTCGTGAAAGCTGCTAGTTTCCCAGTATGAAAAGGAGATAGAATGCTCTGATATCAAAACTTCATTGAGCAGCAATCAGGTTAATAAACAAACAATGAAAGAAACCAAAAAAAATTTACACATTGGAAAACATTGTGATAATTGTTTTTAAGGCCAAGAGAATATCCTAAAAGCTCGGAGAGTGCAGACATTAATTACCTACAGAGCCATAAGAATTAGATTGACTTCAGCATTACTTTCACCAGTATTCGGATTAAAAAAATGCACAGGTTATAAAAACTATGAAAGAAAAAGACATTTGTTTTTATAAATTCTATCCTCAGATAAAATGTTTTGTATCTCATAACTTGAATGATTAGTAAGATGCTAAATAAATACTTAGCAAATTTATCTCTACTTGACTATCTGTGACTGTGGAAAAATGTACTCCGTGGAAGATGAGTAGATGAATACAGAAGCAAGAAAATAAATACAAAGGCAATATTAAGCAGATAAATTAATGAAGTCAGCTTTATACAAACAGCATTTAGGAGAATACACATTTTTATACTAGTCTAGAAACAAAATGCAGAAAGGGTGAGTTAAGGAGCAGAAGGGGGTAAAGTTGTGATGAAGGGCTCGCCTTGTGAGGATGATGATGGAACGAAGAGTGTTTGGGGGTAAGAGAAACAACAAGGGGCAAAGGCTTAGACAAGGAAGCCGTTTCTTTTCCTCATGTGAAGGTCTGTGGTTAGACAGCTCGGCACCGCTGGGATGCTCTGAGCTACTGCTTTCCCACGAGGCCGACTTCCTCATCCCTTCCGCTCACTCCGTCTCCCAGCATTCACAATGTACCTCATGGCTTGAGGTATTGGTTCCAGTTCGAAAGTCCACCTATAGACCATGCAGCAAAACTTCTGAAAGGACAAAAAGGGGTGGAAACTTCCAGTCTCTTTGGCAAGACTAGGCAGAAGGCTCAGCAACACGGACTCGCATTGTAGGGTGTTTGCACAGCTCTTTGCCTGCCTGAAGGATTGAAAGGGCTTGTCACCATGGAAGAGAAGAATAGTTATTGCAGAATCAGAAGCGCTCTCTCTTGCCAAACAACATGAGGAAAAAGTAGGATGGAAAAAAAAAACTTGATTAATCCAATGGGAGAATGGAAGGCAGGGTCCAAAAGCAAGGAGAAACCGTAAGCAGAAAAGACGGACTATGAAAATAGTACCCACGGACACATCTAAGCTTTTAACTTACTCATTTTTCTTGCAGCACTTAGCATTCTTTATTTCCCCCTATTTATCCCATTTCATGAATGCTGGATTATTATTTTCAATCCTCCCCACTAAACTTGATCAATTTGAGATCAGTACTAATATTTTATTCTTCTTGCCCTCATTCCCTTATCATTACAGACAACCACTACGCATTTGTTTAATGATCATTAGACAAGGTAATTGTCCAAGAACGTAGGTTTGAGGACTGTGCTCCCTGATTACGGGAAAGTCTACAGAGGACTGGCTATGTCATCTAAGATTGCTTAGCATCCAAAGTGATTTTCTTAGAAGGACAAACACAAAAGAATTCATAGTCCAGTGGGTACACACGTTCTTTGATCTGGTTTTTAAAGTAGACACTCGCCAGTAGATAGGAACAAAAGCTCTTGCATTTTGTGTATTTTTTGTAACATACCCAAACCTTGGGAGTCTATGATTTTTCTCATTAGACATTGCTGATATAATTTAATTTTTTGAAAGGGAATTGCAGAGGCCAAATGTGAAATAAGTTTTGAATAAACACAATGAGTAGTGAATGAAATAGAAGTAATGAATGCTTAAATGGCTCCAAATAATTTTACACCTCTGTAATGCATGTAGGTGTGTGAATGTGTGTACATGTATGTGAATGTGTGTGTGCATGCTCCCATACACACACAATCCCAGCTCTGAAGAAAAAAAATACCTTCTAGATTTTTGTGAAGATACAAAGGCTTATCCATTTTTATTCTTGGCAGTGTAGTAATAGCGCATCCCTAATAAACATAGGTATATTCTTCAGTAATGCTGCTGAGGGTGTTGCAGGTGCTGTTTTGAACTAGAAAAGATTCCGAAGAGCTTTCAGGAACCCGTATGCGATCAGGGATATATAGAAACCCTGAGAGTACAGAGGCCAGGGTGGCCTAGGCGTAGTCATATGAGCAGAAAGTCCAAATAGTGATAGCACACAGGAACTAGAAGGAAAAGACAAGACTTACAGTTTGTTATGGAGCTTGTGAGTTTTTCACAATTGTGGCAGTTATTTAAAGAGTGAACATACCTGTTAAATGGGTGCATTTTGTGGTAAATTATTTCTCAGTAAAGTTTTAAAAAGCGAAATAAACATTTTACTGTGCCACCAGAGGGCCTTTCTTGGATTGCATAATAGATTCACAGAAAAACCAGAGATTCCTCACTAACTATACTCTTAAGGTGGTGATAAGGTGTTAATTAAGGATTGGGGCAGGGTACTGAGGTCGATGGCAGAAGGAGGAGTGAGCCAGCCCTTCCCCTACATGGTAATACAGGGAATTAAATATACCATTATCCAGGCCACTTTTCCTGTTTTGTGTAACAAAAATAGAAAATACTCTACTTAAACATGTACTTGTCATCTCAGTGAGGCTTATTTCTCTTTAAAAATAAATTGTTTTTAAATGCAGACAGTTGCTTCTTTATAACCATTTTTTCTTCTTTCTTCCTGGTCCTTTCCTACCATCCATTCCTGCGTGTCCCAATCTTCCGTTCCATTCCATACAAATTTACTTTTTAACATGTACACAAATATATTTAAAAATATTTATTATTATAATAATGATTATGATGAGTGCATAATATGCTCATATTTTCCTGGCTGTGCTTGCAGAAGTCCTAGAACCAAAGGTCATACTTAACATACAGATCTCAATGTCTGCTTATTGTCCTCCACTAACATCAATCACTATTCCTTGCAGAAATATCTAACTCCAGGACTGAAGGAGAAATAATATTGTGCCAGAAAGCAAGGAAATGTTCAAAGAAAAATTGAGACCTGCCAAAGCTTAGAAGAGTCCTTTTGAAAGGGGACACTTACCACGCTAACTAAATCTGGTACATTTTAAGCATCAAAATAAATAATGACAACAGTGGATTAAGTCCCATAAACTAAACTAGAAACCAATGATTCCATACTGAAATAAATAAATATTAATTGTCTAGGGCTACCATAACAAAGAACTATAGAACGTGTGGCTTAAATAACAGAAGTTTATTTTCTCATAATTCTGGAGGTTAGAAATTCAAGATCCAAGTTTCATAAGGGTTGTTTTCTTATAGAGCCTCTCTCCTCAGTTTGTAGATGGCAGTCTTCTCCCTGTGTCTTCACAGGTCTTCCCTCTGTGGAACGTCCCTGTACTAATCTCCTCCTTAAAGACACCAGCAACATTGGATTAGGACCCACCTATATGACCTCATTTTAACTGAATTATCTCTTTAAATACTCTATCTACAAATATCATCCCATTTGGAGATTTTGAGGCTTAAACTTCAGCATATGAATTCAACATATGGCCACACTTCAGGCCATAACAAATAAGAGGAAAGGCTGTTTAGCAGAATACCGATTTAAAACAGTGTATAAACAATGATAGATATAGAAATTTTAGTTGGCTCCTATCAAAGCACTTAATGATTTAGATGGTAGCTACTGATAGAGATTAAGGTTGTCCAGTGGAGGTTTGATAAGGAACAGGATATTGGTTTAATCTCAGAGTATTTCCCCACAATAATAACATTCAATTTCAAACAGAGAAACAGTGACATTTTAATGGAAAAACCTAGAGAACACCAACATGCCCAGGTGGTCAAGGTTAACAAAGCTATTGTTGGTATTTAGCCAGGAAGAAGGGAGCAAAGGGAATAAGATATTGATCTTAGTAAAATAGTGGAACATAAACCTGCTTGCTAGCCAGGAAGCTACAGCTTCATACCAGGGATTACAGCACTGCCCAGCCAAGGGGATTAACATTTCTCTCTTCTCCCTTTCAGTTCCTGGGTTGTTGGGGGAGCAGGGGTAGGTGCTAGATCATAGAGACCTGTCTAAGCAGGAGGTGGACCTATCCAAAACCCATGAAATTTTTGGAAGTTGACTGGTTCTTTCGAAAAAGCACCTGGCCCATCCTAAACCTAAATTTGTATAATCCCAGGGGAACTAAGAAGCTCTCTCTCTTGCCCACCTGCTGATGCACTTGCTTCATTTGTGTGCTCCTTCTCCCGGGAGCTCACGGACATGTGGCTCACAGCTGATGGTGTGAGCACCAAAAATACTAAGCCCCCTCTCTCTTGTCCTCCCAGTAACATGCTTGTCCCATGCACTAATGCATTCTCTCTTCATGGCCATGTGGCCTTAGCAGTCACATGGTTAGCGGCCACATGAACTCCACCATGGGAGCAGCCAGGAACATACTAAGTTACCTGGATGGGGACTGAGACTGCTGAGCAGCCATCTGTGGGCTCCAAAGGACCAAGGTTCAACATGAAGCAGAAACCCTGGACACTAAATTTGTGTTGGCCTGGCCTTATGGAGGACATTGTTGGGTTTTTCCATGGTGGGGTAGAGGGAGATGGGACATTAAAAACCCACAGGGCAGCTTATGTTTCCACATGAATAAACCAGGCCACACCACAGCCTCCCATGAATGGGTCCTGGAGTGTTTTCCTTTTGACCCCGTGGAAGAGCTTAACTCCCACAAAAAAACACCACCACCTCTGATGGCATAGGTCAGCTGTGCCCACTAAGAAGAACACAGCACCATTTTGGTTGCATCCTTGCAAATATAGACTCTGTTTGCTGAAGACTCTGGTCATGAGGAAACATTGGGTAGGTACGGTTTGAGAGACTTGGTACAGAAGGTAGGCATGCATTCCTTACAATAATGAGACATTAAAATGGGGAAAAACTGAGGAACATATTCATTTTAGAGGAAGATGAGAGACCAGACAATGAAATGCAACCTGTACTTCTGGAAGGAATTCTAAATCAGGGAAGAAAATACCTTGTTAGGATCAGTGGCAAAATATTAATGGGTTCTGTGAATTGGATATGAGAGTGCATCACCGTCGATTTGCTCAATCAGAAGGCTATTTTGGTGTTAAGAGAGTGCTTTTGCTGTGGGAGGACACTGAAGTATCAATAGTCTTCTCTCAGATGATTCAGAAAAATACCAACAGATGACATTGAACATGTGTGTATTGTGTGTGTGTATATGAAATGTTATAAAATGTTAAAAGTTGGGGTAGATCAGTAAACAAAGATATGGGAAATTTATTGTATTATATTTACAAATTTTTGTATAGTTTTATAGATTTAACAACAAAACTTCTAGTTAGTGTACATTTCTTACTAATTTTTCCCACAAATTGATGAATTAATTAAAGGAACTTTTGTTTTCATGTGTAGTTTTCTTAACTTAGAGCAATTCAGTAACTTCAATATTCTGTCCAGCTTCCTCTTAAACTAATTGGACCAAAGTTAAACACACTTTGTAAATTATTAAAATTTAGTAATAATTACATCATCCAAGATGATGAGTTGTCAGTAGATCTTGGATATTGTATAAGGTTAATACATTTTGAATTTTGTCTTATATATGGTATAAGAAAGTGGTCTAGTTTCATTGTTTTTTGCATGTATTCCAGTTTTCTCAACACCATTTATTGTATAAGGCTGTCTTTACCCCATTGGGTATTCTTGCCCACTTTGTCAAGTATTAATTGACCATAGAAGTATGGGTTTTTTTCTGGGCTATTTTGTTCCATATATATATATATATATATATATATATATATATATATATATATATATTTACACCAGTGTCATGCTGTTTTGATTACTATAGCTGTATAGTCTAGTTTGAGATCAGGTAGCATGGTATTTTCAACTTTGTTCTTCTTTCTCAAGGTTGCTTTTGTACTGCTTTTATGTTTTAAATTCCCCAATGAAGAGTAAGCCTCCAAAAAGCAGAACCCCAGGCCTGTGTGTGCTCTCCCTCCCACTCCCCTCTTGACCTTGTGTGTTCTTTGGTGTGTTTTGTGTGCTCCAGAGCCTATGAATAGTAAACTCTTTTTTTTTCTTCAAAGTAGTCAGTTAAAATGCTCATATGTTCACAATTTTTACAGTAAATCTTTATTTTCAAAACCAATATCACATGTAGTATTGTTAAGTAAGTTACTAAGTTGAATCAATACCATCACTGTTATGCTATATTGATACATTTTTAAATTAGTAAAGTTGATATATTTTGTTTTAATAAAATTTATTTCAGAAACAATTGATAATTTCTTCATTTTTTGGTTTTCTTTTTAAAAATTTTATTGTATTTTTCCATTACCATTTAGTCCCCTTATACCCCCTTCCCCCTGCAATCACCACACTGTTGTCCGTGTCCAAGAGCCATTTTTCTTTTTTTCATAATTTCTTAATATTGTTTGAAGACTATTAGTCTCCTAGGTCTTCCATAACAAATTACCATAAAATCTGTGGTTTATATCAAAATATATTATCTTACAGTTCTGGAGGTTACAAGGCTGAAACCAAGATGTTGGAATGGCCACGCTCACTCTTCAAGTTCTAGGGGAGAATCCTTTCTTATTACTCCCTGGCTTCCTGTGGTTTCTGACAGTTCCAGGCATCTCTTGGTGTGTAGACACATCACTCCAGTTTGTGGCTCTGCTCTCACATAGCCTTATACCTGTGCGCCTCTCTTTGTCTTCACATGGTTTTCGTATGAGGGCACCAGTGATGTCCTAATCTGGTATGAGCTCATACAAACTAATTATATCTGTCAGATTCTGTTTGCAAATGAAGGTCACATTTGAGGTTCCAAGTGAGCAGGGATTTTTGGAGGACACTTCACCCCAGTAAAGGGACTTTCCGTTGAAATTCAGGACTATGTTTATTCTTTTCATTGGTTTGGCTTATTTTTATAAAATTTAGACAGTATATTTTTTCATTAAAAATGGTAACAGTGAATGGCTTTATTTTTAAAAAATTAACATTAATATCTTGATCGATTCTCAAATACTCATTTTTTAAATTGTTAATACTATTATAGATGTCCCTATTTTCCCCCTTTTTGCCCACTTCCACCCAACATCCCCCAACCTGCCCCTGGCCTTCACCACACTGTTGTCTGTATCCATGGGCCGTGCTTATATGTTCTTTGGTTAATCCTTTCCCCTTCTTTCATTCAGTCCCCCCCTCCCCACACCCCCTACCCCTCTGACATCTGTCAGTCTGTTCCTTGTAGCCACGTTCTATTTGTTCATCAGTGTACTTTGCTTTTTAGATCACACCTGTAAGCGAGACAGTACAGTATTTGTCTTTCTCTGACTGGCTTATTTCGCTTAGCATAATAATCTCCAGGTTCATCCATGTTGTCACAAAAGTAACTTGTTCAGAAAACAGTGCTAGGCTCATCAATCAATGGTGCTGGGAAAATTAGAAAGCCGCATGCAAAAGAATAAAACTAGATTACAGTTTGCCCCATGTATAAAAATTAACTCCAAGTGTATCAAAGACCTAAATACAAGATATGAAACAATAAATTACATAAAAGAAAACACAGGTATAAAACTTAGGGATCTTGGTCATAGAGAACATTTTATGAATTTGACCTGAAAGGCAAGGAAGTAAAGGCAAAAATATATGACTAGGACTATGTCCAATTAAAAAGCTTCTGCACAGCAAAATTCTATTACTGTTTTGTAATAACTTGTAAAGAAATATTTTTGCAATAATAATGCCTATGTTTTGTTATACAATTGTGAGGTGTTTTCAAATTTCTATGCATTTTTAAAGTCCTTGACCCCAATGTTCTGTATATAATGATGGATTAATATTACTAGATTCCTAACTATGGAATTATATTCCATAATTACTTGATCTGATTATCTTTGGCTGAGGTGATAACACACAGCCATATAAAATAGTATAGATTGTTATTTTTCATCAAGGTTCTGATACCTTCTTTGTATATGACAATACACAATACCTGAATCAAAATTTTATCATTAATTGTAAAATAATAAGATCACTTCTCTTATTGTGATTCATTATTTTAGCTGCTTATTTCATTTTTCTGACCTCAGTTCTCAGACATATTTATCTTGAAGGATTATGTGTATTCTTGTTTTTTAAAAATAGATACTGTGTTATAAATGGATAATTTAATATTATTTTATAACACTATATTATTAATTTGTTTATCTGACAGGATGCACTTAGAAAACAAGGGAAGTTTTTAAAAAATGTTCTTCCAAGCACAGCTATGCCTTTAGGCAGGCTAGAGTAGACTGGGTCCTTCGGCCTGTGCTGTACCTGACATCTGCCGTCGAAGCTCAGAACTAACCAGTGGGAAGACAGACAAATTGTTTAGATGTTTATTTCCCTTCCTGGTTGACTTAAACAAATCACAGTGTGTAAAACAACACCAACACTGTTTATTTTTCATTAAATACAAAATAAATGGGTATTATTTACTTAAATTGACTGGTGAATATTGCAAGAAAAAAACAGCTGATTAGTAAAAGCGTTGTTTTGTAAAAATTTCCTCTAACATAATGGAGACACAGTCATTTACATCACTCTAATTACAAAAATTTTAACAATTGACATAACATATGACAGTAATTGGAGGCATTTTGCCATTCTTTTTTAGAGTTCCATATTAGATTTATCAACATATCAATGAATTATGCATTCATTCACACCCTTCTCTCATTGAAAATTATTTTTCTAATTTCATTTTCTTGTTTATTGAATTGACTTCAGGGAATATTTAGTAACTATGAACGGCACATTATATATCTTAATTATATAATGTATAACCTTATCAAGCACATAATTAGTTGAGAATATATTCTATTCTCAACTAATTCTATTCTCTAATATTCTGTAGAATATTTTAAGATGGTCATTTAATTCTTTATTCCTAAGATTCTGGGAAAATTTATGTTCCTTAGCACAACCTACTCTTAAATTTCTTATTTCCTGCAAACTAAGAAAATATCTATTAGCTCGTTGACACCAAGGTTCTCCTTGACGTAGCACAGCAGAAGTTAATATGCTACATGCCCTTGTTAAATAAGTTATCTAGAAAGCCTCAGAAACTTACAATAAACCCAGAGCGCACAAAACCTTATGGTTATGATCTGGCTTTACACTGTTTTTTAATGAAAAAGTTGCAAATGAAACTCTTATTATAACAAATGGAAAGTAAGCGTGCATATTCGAGAGGCATTTCTTAAGAAAACGTCACCTACACACTACAGACTTCAGTTTCAATTGTCCACTGGAAGAATACACACATGAACTTTCTAAATATAATTTTGACCCCATGCCAGTTTAAGCAGGAAAACCAATTTTAGGATTTGATTAAATTTAATTGTGATTTTTGTTGCTAAAGGAACTCTTTCACATAGAAAGGAAACCAGCCCATGCACAGCTTAAAAACTCAGTATCTGGGAGTTCCCACTCCGTGGAAGATGGAATAGACACACTTTTCATTATCCTCTTGCTGAGTACAAGTCAAAACCCTGCATGTTACAGATAAATCAAACCCAAGACAACTTGGGAAAGTATTTCTTGGAAAACATCCTCTTAAAGAGTTGTTTCAGAAGACAATAATTTTCTTCAATTTGCAGAGTTTATTGATTGATGCTTTTAAAATAATTAAGGCTTTCTGTATCTTAAGATGATTTATTTATAACACAATTAGGAAACTGATAGTAATCTTAGAATGAGATAATATTCGAACTACTCCACACAGTCAAATTTTCATTTAAGTTTTAGTTATAGGTGATATGAGGGTGTGTAATCACACACTGAATACTTTGTTCACATGCCCTGTTTACGGAAGAGATAGGAGGCTGAATTGACATGTGAGCTTTACTTTGCCAACACCTAACTGAGACACTCAACAAATGAGTAATCCTGTAATATGCATAAAATTCAGAGCTATAAGAGTACGTATGGATTATTTCAAAGTCCGTTACGATTCAGTTTGGCATGAGCTGGAGAGTGTTGCTTTCTCACAGGTGTTCCCAAGGTGCATGGTTTTATCTCTTTCCCAACTAACGGCATTTAGCGAGGGCTTTCTGACAGCTATTTGGAAGACATCTTAGTCTAGCTACCATAACAGAAGAGAATGCATGCCCAGCTTCACTGAGTAAAGCTTTCTACTCAAGGAAACAGTCTGTTAGAATTTTCAGAAAGAGCGGTCATGTTTTAAAAATTATTTAGTCTGTTATCTCCATCTTCGTTTTATTTGCTGTAGGTGAACCAGGCCTTTGCTTTACCTCTGTGTTAAGTTGCATAACGGCTCTCAGTGTTTGTGGAACCTCTGAATATTCAATTATTTGAAGAAGAATGTTTGCAGAAGAAATAAGTGAAGAATCTTGAGGTGGAAAGATGATCCTCGACTGTAAAGCTGGGCTTTATGTCCAATAGCAGGTGCCCTTCCGTTATGCTGGCAGAAGAGATAAGACCAGACTGGGCTAATGCAGGCATGAGCCACAAAAATGAACAGCCACTAGAAGCTGGAAGAGGTAGGTAACATTTTTTCTCTAGAACATATGGAGGGGGTGTGGCCCTATCAATTCCTTAGTTTTGGACTTTTGACCACCAGAGCTGAGAAAAAATATTCCGCTGTTTAAGCCATCAAGTTTGTGGTAATCCGCTACAGCAGCCTCAGGAATCTAATACCACTATCCACTTACTTCCTAAACAGGTAGTAGTCAAGCATCAGACTCCATAATCCTAAAATACCATCTATTTGATTTTTTATCAATGAAATAAAGAGAAATTAATGGAATTATTTTATACCGCTCAATGAAAAACAGTTAATACGTTTTAAAGTGGTGCGGATGAGTATGTAAAAAAACAACTTTTCATACCAGCAACTCTTCTGAATATTGTAGAAACAAGATCCTAAGGTATCAAACAATGAACAACTTAGTAAACAGCTTAGGGAAATTGACAGAGGAAGGTACAAATTCCATATTTAAATGTAAGCAACTTGAGAGAAGGTTCTGTGATTTATTCGTTGTTTTAATGTCCACAAAGCCAAATACGGTGCCTCCATGTACTAGATGGTCAATTTGTGCTTGGAATCAGTGAGTGAATCTTGGCAGCCACCACACTTAGGACATTTTAATTACTCTTGTGTTTTCACTTAGGGTGAGTAGTATAGTGAATAATTTGTCGGAACTTATCAAACACCCCCCCCTTTTTTTTTTTTAGCAGAACTGACATTATGAGTTTTTGGAGTACATAAAAATGACCTTGAAGCCTAAAAACTTAGAAATACGGAAATGCTGCTAAGGATCTCAAAGGCCCTAAGGGCTTTCCATGAAAGTTTCTATTACTAACAATAAAATACCTTCAAAATTTCCTCAAATACTTGCTTTATTTTAAAACTGTTAACAAATTTGAGCTAAGAAATTAGAGGCTTTCACTGGAACAAGAAGTTCACCTGCTGAGATACAGTTTTATTTTATTAACTGTCTTCTCTCTTCTACACTAAAGTAAACAACTGCATCCTCTTGTTGCTCTTTCTATTATCCATAGAATGTGAAATAATCGGTTAAAAATTGGTGGACAGCTACATCTCAGAATCACTCTTTCTCGAAGAGAAAGGAACCTTGCCCTGACATTGACAAGTGCAGGCTGGTCAAAATGCAACCATTGTGAAAAAGATGAAACATTTATTTAATGCCAAATGTAATCCTATTTACACTAATTTCACAATTATATGGGATAGATTAATATTATTTTATATGGCCTTAATATTTCAATGACCATATTTTCAAGTTTTGTTTTTAATTATAAAACCATCTTTGCCTGTGCAATTTATTTGTCCAGGGAAAAGTAAGAAATGTGCCCAAGGAAACATTTTGGCTTTAAACTTGAGATATATTTAATTCATTCACAGTTGATTTCTATGCAAGGAAAGAATTCTGAATAATGAGTGAAAAATATTTCCGTGATTGAAATTGATCCTCTCTCTCCCTCTTCCACACCCGCCTCATTTAGAAAAAAAAAGGAACTTTTTTCTGGACAACCTACTTATAAATGCAGTATTAAATGGGCAGAAATCCCAAATATGTAATACCTTTTTTCCTTAAGAAAACAACTTACTATTTAAATAGTTTATGGCTATATAGAAAAAAAGAATTTTCAAATATTGTCAAATATTATTCAGATACCCTCACTCTGAAAGAGGAAATAAGATCTTGTGTAATAATAGGAGGTAGACACACATTGCTAATGCATATAGTTGGGTTAGAAAATTTCCTTGAAATCTGAGAATTTTAGACTATCTCCCCATTACCCATTAACTGAAATGCAAATCTAAAATTAAATAATAGATACAGACAGCTCTACAGATATAATCCTATGATCATTAAATATTTGTTGATTGTTGTTGAATATTTATCTTATTTGAGAGTGCTGCTACTAAGTGTATCTGATCTGAATGGAGAGGTGTTGGGAACTGCCCTGCCTGGCTTCAGAAGCTGTAACCCCCCCATGGCTAAGGCTGAGTAAAAAGACCTTGGGACCATAAGCCACTAAGGAGACAAAGCTTATCTTCCTGGTAGGGGCTCAGCCTCTGCCTCCTTCACTTCACCCTGCTTGGCCCCAGGCCGAAGACTGGTTAGCCAATGACAGGTAAGATTCCTTAAGGGAGGGATGACCTAAGACAGGCATGGTCTTGAAGGGGCCCTCAGGGAAGGACTTGGGGGGCTATAGAAAAAGAGGGTGATGAACCCTCGCCCCTAGGCTTTGACATAGCCTGAGTCCTCATTCTATCTTCCAGAAGTCTCCTAATCTCTGGGATGCCTTACTTCCCCTGCCTGACTTAAGCCTGAAACAATGCCTGAGGGTGTGGCCCTGTGCTGGAAAGGGTGGATTCCCCTGGTGACCAGGCCTAAGAAGGAATGCATAAAATCCTGTGAAACCTGCTTTGCTAAAAATACCCTTAATTTAAATGATAAGGGTCTAAGCATAGAATGAGTTTGTTTCCCCAAAATTTTATCTACCTGGGCCCTTTATCTACCTGACCCTGACTCAGAATAAACCCTCAGAGTTCTTTGAATGTTATCTATTATTTGATCATTATGGCCTGACAATGATTGATGAACTTTACTTATATGCCCTGTATTCCTATGCAAATTATACCCAATAAAAGTCCATTGAGGAAGAGGCTCCTGGCCCTTCTCCTTTGAGAGATCATCCACCTTTCCTCCCCAAGCAGATCATGTCTTGGTAGACCTATTCTCATCTGGGAGGGAGTGCTCTGCAGGTGGAGCCCCCCACCCCCACCCCGCCACAGAGAGGCATTTTTACTTCTGAATTCAAGCATTGTACGATTCTTTCTACCATAAAACCAGTACAGCATTAAATAATGCTGCTTGGAACGTGAAGCCTGGGCTGTCTAACTACATGGTCATGCGGGCATTTCAGCCCCAGATTCTGTGGTTAGGAGCTGATTTACCTTGGAGATGAGTGTGTGAACAGGATGTTGAATAAACACCTGAACTGGAGTCACGTGGCCATTGCTGTGGAGCAAATGTGATCTCTGTTGAAGTGAAATGAAACACATAAGCCCACTGTAACCAACACTGAGGAGGTGGGACTTCTTGAGGAAAGTATTTACTTAAATTCCCAAAATACATTTAAATGGTAGGTGGCATGTTTGTCTAGGTTGTAGTCAGAAAATTTCAACCATTATTTAGTTTTATGGTATTGGTGGGGTAATCTACCATTTCTAGATATCTTGCTTTTACAAATTTCTCGAAGTTTGAGGTAAATAGTGTAAAAATTCCTTCCAAATTAACATTATGTGATTTTGTAGGAAGAATGCTGTCTCTTTTAATAGTTTTAGATATTCATATCTGCAATCAATTTATATTTAACATGACACTTGAAAACTTATTTTCCTCAACTACGTTCAGATTATTACCACATAATTTAGAGGAAGGTAATGACAGATTAGAGGACTGGACCAGAATAGTGCAGACACATGTCACAGTGGCAACAACCACAAATCTCAGGTTTACAAACTCAAATCAGAAAGAGCAGTAAATTTTTTTTATTCCTAAGCATGTATCGAAAGTTGGCAAGATACCATTGCTTTTGGGGGAAAGAAAAATAACTACCAGCCAGAGAAGTTCAAACACACCATCGCTAACCGTTGAGTTAGGGCCACTTCCTTCGAATTAAAAGTACTAATAATTTTGACACACTTCCCATGTACCAGCAAGTTGAGGAGTGAGAATAAGAACAAAATAATTTCTTTCCATTTTATGGGCTTAATTGTAGGTTTAGACTGAAGTATATAAATTTCCATTTAGGGGTAAAAAATGATCAAATACAAGCAATTCCACATGGTTCATAGAAATATATATTTAATATACATATAAATGTACACATACATAAAATTTACACAATGAGACATTAGTCATTTCATAATAAATCCTCAGGCAATGAAATATTGGATCAAAATACTGGGTCAAAACTCTACTAAAAACTATAACTCCTTATTGAGGCAAGAAAGAAAACTATAATCCCTCCTTTAAAAAAGGGAAAATTAGTCATTGTCAGGGTCAGCACATATAGTTGCTGCACGTTTGTTATTTGGGTTAATACCTGTGATTGTATATCGCTTTGGGTGCATCTCATCTCATAATCTGTGAGAGTCAGGGAGGATTAGGAATATGCTTTCATTAAGTGTACCATCCACTGATGTAGGTTCAACAACGATCAGAATAGGGAGAATCCTGCTGAAACAGATAAAAGCACATTGGACTTTTTTGAGACATTTGTGATAATTGATTTTTTACAAAATTTTTCTTGATTTTCTTTATTTTATATAAATTACTGCAATAGCTTATCTCAATAAAAACGCTAACGCCACTGAACCCAACTTTTAGTTTCCGTTATCTCCTATAGCGCTTAGAACTCCCGTCACCTTTCGCTCATCGTTCGCCTCACCACTGACCAACCCATCGAAGCAAAAAAAAAATCACTTTATCCCAGAAATGTATCGGAACTTTGCAGACACACTTCATTCCTTGCTATTGAAAGCCACAGATTTCTTGCCTAATGGGTGGAGGGTGGGAAGCAATGTGTGGAAGCTGGAAGGCTTACTTCTCTTCATGTGAACTTGTTACCACGGGTCTCAACATATTTTTGTGTATTTTTTTACACCACTCTCTATCTGGGATACCTAAAGTATGCACCTGCTCTCCTAACTCAAAACGAGTTGTTACAGTAGTAGGTCATAGGATTTTACTTAGTTCTTTTTTTTCATCATACTTTTCTTGGTATTGGCTTCCTAAAAAGCAATGTTGCTAATATTGACATTCTTACATTTTAAAAAGTTAACATCATATATGTCAATATTATAACATATGGGCCCATGGATATAATTATTAAGAAAAATCTCAGGTCGTTTTTTACTTTCTTTTTGTATTAGTTGAGGATTAAACATCTACTCTCCAGTGTAATATAATCCTTTGGAATACTTAGGTCCATTTAATAATTTCTACAGAACCAACAAACTGCTGGTCAAACACTCTCCCATTATTATAGATCAATGCAATTGCATACCACGATTGTTCTGCAGTTCCCAGCAAACAAGTGGTGATGAGCCTTCTGTTGATTGACTCATGTCACAGGCTGTCGTTGAAGGGAAGAGTGTTAAAATTATATGCATGGTATAAAAATAGAAGAGGTTGGAAAGAGAGAATTCTAAAATATTTACTCTGTTTCTGAGTCATTTCCTAGTAATGTTCTGTAAAACAGTCATGGTCCTCACTATAAAAACAGACCTACTGAGGCAAAAACAGTATGGAGACGTGTTTGCATGGCTGGGTTTTATTAACACTTTGTAAACTGCAAGTGGTAATTATCAATATATACAAACTGTAAGTAAATAAATAAGTGAAAAATATAGAATAAAAACACAAGACTTTCTTAAATCTACGTAAATCACTATTAAAAATAACAGGCTAGTATAAAAGAAAATTTCATACTTATTTTCATCAAGCCACAAGAATCATAAAAATTTAATTTATATAAGCTCAGGGAATATTGTCATTAATTTCATAGCTGGCCATTGCGTTTTGAGTTTGAAAACATTCTTGATATAATTAGGCCTCAAGGAGCTAATGCAGGCAGGGCTTGGTAGATTTCTTTTCCATCTTGGTTATCTTGCATAGCTCCAACAAGCTTCAAATTTTGCTTAGTTGGAAATGCTGCACACTCCTCTTCCCCTACCAACTTCTAAAAAGTCACAGTACGGCATGCCCAACTCCCTGGAGTTAGACACCAGAGGGGTATCATTTCTGATGCCTCTCATCCTGAGTTGGCGACCTGTGCAAAGATAAAACACTGTGGATTTGTAAAAAGATTATGTCACATCTTGTGATTAAAAAGAGAGAAAAACCATTGGCTTTGACTGAAGTTTTGTGCTCATTAGTAAGTCTTGCTTTTCCATGAGGAGATTGTTAATTTTGTTTTTTCCTCAAAATGATTCACTTTTACCAACACAACTTCTGACTCTCAGCTGATGGTAAAATTTCCCTACGGCTCTGTCAAGACAGTAGGTCTTGAAGTCCCTAGAAGACAAGCTTTCTGGATTTGATCTCTGCAGCAGTAACGTGCAGAGTAAAAATATTGTATTTCTAGTGCACAAATGGCAATTTTACTAATTATTTAAATCCAGCCTCCAGTTGGCATACACCAGTAAGCTCTGGAGAGTCTCCTCCAACTTATTATTTGCAAACTATGCTCTCTTATGCCAGAAAAAATTTGAAACAGCTCCATCAATTTGAATTCAAATAAAGGATATCACTTTCTTTCTCTGATAAATAGATTTTTATCACATTAGCTTTTAAATGTGGATTTGTCCTCTTTGCAAGATGGGGTGTGTTATAAAATAGAGAGGGGAAAAAATGAAAAAAATATTGGGAAGGAATTTTAGTTTCCTGAAGGAAACAATTTTGAGCTCATAGTTGCAAGCAGAGAAAGGAAGAAGTAGGGATATATTAAGAATACTCCCAGACTATTGAAATATTTAAATGGAAATATTAAGGTTATTACAAAATATGCATATAGAAATATTTCTAGCCATATACTAGAAAACTATTTTTAATCTTTTAATATTCTAATAAAAATCTAATTTTCATTTTTACCCACTTTTTACATCATCAGGCTTTTTAATTGTCAAAATTGAAAATATTTTAACTTACTACGTACTAGCTTTAACAATTTCATACAAACTTAGTTAAGCTTGCATTTATTGCATACAGGGGTTGATGTTACTTTGTGGTGATTGAAGGATGTGACTTTAGATACAGGGGCCCACATAAATACCTTAAGCAACTTGCAGCAATACACGGGCTTTTTAAAACACAGATAGTGTTATACTTAGTGAATGTGTGTATGTGTGTGTTTGCTATGCAAGTAGAGATAAGCTCTGGGTGGGGACTCAATATTAGCATATACCACTGGATGCAACTTACCACGAGATGTTGTTAGGATTGCTTTTGTCATTATACATTCACAGTTTTAAATTAACTCAATCCATGCATTAGCTGCATTAGCACATGTATACCAATGGCATAACATTTATCTTACTACATGTTTGCTTAACCCTATGTTCTTTTAAAAAATTTTTTTTATTGTTGTTCAAGCACAGTTTTCTGCCTTTTCCCCCCACCCCAGCCCAAAACCCAGCTCTCCCCACCTCCCTCCCCTGTTTCCACCCCCTCTCCCTGTTATTGTCCATGTGTCCTTTATAATTGTTCCTGCAAACCCTTCACCCTTTTCCCCTGAAATTCCCTCCCTTCTCCCCTCTGGTCACTGTCAGCCTGTTCTCAATTTCAGTGTCTTTGCTTATATTTTGCTTGTTTGTTTGTTTTGTTGATTAGGTTCCCCTTAAAAGTGAGATCATATGCTATTTGTCTTTCACCACCTGGCTTATTTCACTTAGCATAATGCTTTCCAGTTCCATCCATGATGTCCCAAAGGGTAGGAGCTCCTTCTTTCTTTCTGCTGCATAAAATTCCATTGTGTAAATGTACCATAGTTTTTTGATCCACTCATTTACTGATGGTCACCTAGGTTGTTTCCAGCACTTGGCTATTGTATATTGTGCTGCTATGAACATTGGAGTGCATAGGTTCTTTTGGATTGGTGTTTCAGGTTAACCCTATGTTCTTTTGAGAACCAACATCCATCAATAATTTTATGGGCTAACCTTAAGGGAAATAACAATGCATGCACATGTCTGCTGTTGCAGTGAATGCTGTTTGTTCGTGGACAGCACCACCTGCCCAATTTCTCCCTCATTTTCCTCACATTCTGACAACTACACTCATCTCAGCTCTCACCATATGAGTCTCAGACAACTTCCTGTTCTTACATGGACCTGACTCTGGGTATGATTGATTAGCACTTCCTTGATATTTTTTCCAAAGAGGAGACAAAAGGTTTAAAGTATCAACTTCTGGACTGGTTGGAAATTCTGTTGCTACATGAGGAATAAGCTTCTCTGTTGGTCAAGAGAACGATAGGTGAGTGTGGAAGCCATGACGAAGCTCAAGTCTTCACTTCTAGTTAATATTGAGTATCAGGGGCAACGCCACTCTCCCCGAGGTCAGATTTTTCAACCCATCAATCAATTCTATAACATAGTATCATTTCTTGTGGTCCAAATTTGTCTGCATACAATTTAAATAACTTACACATAAACTAATTTTTTTTTTCAGATGCTAAATACTAAATAAAATGTATATTGACCCTGGGAACCAACTATTCTTTCTGTAGTAAAGAGTGAGAAGTTTTTCATTGTTGTTATCATTTGGGGACTTATAAGAAAAACAACAACTTAAAATTAGTGAGAAAAATTGAAGTACTACAAGGAATTACTTAAACACTTTTAAATTTAGTCAATATTAACTTTTAAAAGCAATAAAATATTAAGACATAGAAAATCTCAGACATAGATTATCTAACATGTTTTATTAGATTATTTATTCATGAAATGGGAATTGAGGGCAATTGTAGGTAATTGTAGGTAATGTCCTAGGCACTGGGAATACATAATGATGAAGGAGAGAGGCCTTCACTTCATGGATATGTTCTTGTGGTGGTGTTGGTAGTGAGTGGTTCAAGGCTGTCAGACAATATAAGAATAAATACAATAATTTCAGAGAGAAATAGGCTTTATGCAGGAAATGAAATAAGACAGTGAGACATGTATAGATGCACCGGGTGGGAAACGGTGATAATTGATGTAGAGAATCAGGACAAAGACTGCCAGCTGCTGACCTGACACCTACTTCTAATTCTTTTCTCCCCTGAAGACCTCTGACTTAATTTGTCAAGCTTAAAGGTGATTTTTACCAATTTACTTTGCCATGAGACTCAATTCAAGCCAATTGGCAATGCTTGAAAATGTGACATGGAACTTCGGGGGAAGCTGCTTTAAGAAAGTTGGTTGGTGGTGTGTCCTCTGTACTGTTAGATAACCTTTAAAATACATCCCCTCCCCTCCACTCAAATAGTCAAGTCGACTAGCCACCATCTCAATCCTACTCTGCCTACTTATATCATGAGGAGCTCATTTTAATTTACTCATACCTTTATTTATTTAGCTTTGTTTTCATTGGTTACATACAGCTAAGATCAATCTTAACATGTGTTCAGGAAAACTGTCTCTGTCGAGAAACTAATTTAAGCTAAGACATAAACGTCAGGAAGGACCTACCCTTAGGAACAACTACAGAATTTATATTCCATGATATTAATATTCCCATATTAGAATAGGGAACAATACAAGATGGACTTAGAAGTAATCTATGTAGGCCACGTAGAACCTGATTAGAATACATATTTTATTGTTAGTCACCTGGACACAATTAATAGGGATATTGAAAGACTTGAGGCAGGAGAATCACATGACTTCATACGTGCTTAATAAAATTCACACTAGTTTGTATGGGGAGATATGATTTTGGGGGATGAGTGGAAGATTGAAAGCTAGAAAATATAATAAAAATATATTACAACCATCTAAAAATAATGAATAGAGAGGTGGAGTTAAGTAAAAATAAAAAAAAATGGTGATACATTAAGATTTAGAACTTCCATATATGCTGATGGATTACACAGGTCTGAAGTCGTCAAGAGAGGTGATGTGTTTAATGCTGTAAAAGATTCTTTGTCCTCTATTCCTCTGTTTACTGCAACTTCTCGAGGGCCTTTTGGCCTTCTTCCTCAATATGTTGATTTCATGCATTATGTTTATTTTGTTTTATTCATTTTTTAAATTGTGACTGCACAAATCTACCCAAATTTCTTTTATTTATTGAAAAGGAAAAATTTACACACACACCCCTCCCCCTCCATTTACTAGGTACTATGTTGGGTACTTAGGCCATAAAATTAAATTTGGTCATCCTTAAGGTAGTGATAAATGGGGAGGTAGTCATTTTAACAACACAGTTGAATGAAATCATATAGAGAAAGAGATAGTGAACTCTGGCTAGAGTAGAGGTGTTTCAGAAAGAATTCAGAGTTATTGAAAAAGAATTTAATGTGAGTGGTGTGAGCTTTGCAAAAGTATAAGGAAGACAATTCCAGATTAAAGCAACCACGTGATGAAGAAGGATGGACACAAAAGGGTCTAGTTAGGTGCAGAGAAACATGCACAGTTCAGCAGAAATGGAGTGGGTTAAGAGGGGGAATGTCAAGAAATAGGGATAAAAAGCACGGAATTTTACGGCATATTAGGTGAATATCGAAGGCCGTTAGAGGTTTTAAAAGTCAGGTTTCTCGTATAACATAAGTAGGCAGGGTGGGATTGAGATGGTGTCTAGGTCTGCCCTTCATTTGATTATTTGAGTAAAGGGGGAGGGTAGTATTTTAAAGGTGATCATAGAGAAGGCATGTCTCCAACTGAGCAAAATACTTCATCTTCAATGAGTTTCTTGTTATTCTGTCTGCCCTTGAGTTCTTACTAGAGTTAATAATCGTGTCAACAATTCTACTTACTTTCCCTTGGTTATTCTTTACAACCCAAGAGGGAAATATACTTTTTCCCGTTCTAAATGTAAAACTGTGGCTATGTAAGAAGCTGAGGGTCACACACCTAGGAACTGACAAAGACGGGTTTGAAATCAACATATTTTTCCCCCACAGCAGTTTCTTGGTTTATCAGTACTATTGCCAAAAGAAAGTATCATTTCATTTAACTCATGTCTCCCTTCAATCTATTTCCTACCAATTTCTTCCACTTTCAAAAAGTAACTTACATTTCTGTATTGTTTATTTTCTGTTCAACCCAATGTCTGTTAACCATTTTGTTCACTGATAGAATGACACTTCACTTACTTTTCAAGCACACGTGCATATCACTATATCTACTGTTTGTCTCTGCATCTACTCTCTATAAAGAGTAAGTCATTGGTATTATAAAATTGATTAATTAAACAATAGATATACTTCACTGAATTTCCTAAAATTGTATTGCAGTGTTTATGTTTATCTTCCCTACTAGACTGTTTATGTCTTTCTTAAATTCCAAGTTATTTACCAGCACATTGCCTGGCATATCCTAAGTGCTCAATCAATACTCACTGATCTAATAAATGATGTGTTCTTGAATCCACTCCTAAACCATCAGCCCATACGTCTACTGATTTTATTTAATTAAATTTTGTACCCTCATCACCTGTCACAGCAGCTTGACAAATCAATTAAATTAAAATTAAATTAATGAAAGGGCAGACCAAGATTGATATGATTTGCATTTTATAAATGTGACCTGAGTATCTTTATAGAAGAATCATTTTGTGGACCCAAAATCTTAGAAACACCCTCAGGTTGGTTACTTAACTGTTTATAAAGTTAGAAAAAGCATATCATGAAAAGGCAAGAGTTTTAGCATGACAAGGATGTAAATCAGAGAGAATATCTCTTTCTTGCTATCTCCCTCCATATTTGTGTGTGTGTGTGTGTGTGTGTGTGTACATATATAGCTCAATGACTTGGAGAAGAAGAATAAAACAAAAATCAGAACCTCCGAACCAGTGTGGAAAAGAGAAGTCCTAGAGATCAGGATTCACCCATCATTCAAGACATGAAACCAGGTAAATATAAGTGATAACATAAAATTTCAAGTAGCCCAGTCCTAAAAATAATGCATATATTTTGTAAGGTAGGAATTAGTAGTAAAAATCAGGCAGTGTTCTTTATATGCATCTTTACCCAAAATAGAAAAAGAAATTTAAAAATACTAATTAAAACAAAAAAAGATTATTACAATCTCATCTAATTGCAAACAAAGCAGTTAGAAAAATAAAACAGCTAGATGGAACATAAAACATTGCTTGAATGTATATGAAACATTCTCTGTGGGCAGGACAATAAAATAAATAAAAGAACACCATGAAAAGAAGGTTTTTTGAGTGGAATGTCAGCTACATTCTTATAAGAATTTTTTTCCTTGAATAGTAATGAGCAAATGACCAAGGATAAATTCAATTTTTTGTGAATTCCAAGTTTTTAAAAAACCAAATGAGGGAGGCTGGGTGAAAGAAGATGAAGGAATTAACCGAAGTACGAATATGCATGACCCACAGGCACAGGCTGCAGGGTGGGGAGGGCCAGAGGGAGGAGGGCAGGGCTGGTGGAGGAGAGCCAAGGGGGGAAAAGAGGGACATCTGTAACAGTGTAAACAATGAAAATAAAGTTAAAAAATAGAAATAAATACAAAACCAACATTAATTAGATTGTTAGAATTTACTCAGTGTCCAAGCTAAATTACACTGTAGTTTCTTCATTCCATATGGAAGTGTGTGCACATGTGTTTGTGTATAAATTGAATATAGTTTAATATTCTGTAATATATTACAGATAACATGAGAGATGATTTTTATCAGCAAAATATAGAAGTGAAATAAAGTGTACAGATTCTAATATATTTAACTTTTTCAGAGCACTGAAAATACCATCTCAAAATGAGTAAATTATATTTTAAGGAAGATAATTAGAATAATAAACTTATGATATCTAGAAATAATTTTCTTCACCTAGACAAAAAGTTTTGACCACAGAAAGTATCATTAACCACAAATAATAGAATGTTCTTATACTTTCTACTGCTGAATGACTTTGTTAATTTAGTACTTTATGGATTTTGTTATTGAATCCAATATAAAGAACAGTCTCCGAGATATTTATTGTATTTGGGGGAAATGAAAGTTACTTTTTAAAAAAAATTCAAGCAGAGTTGTGGAGTTGCTTATATCTGCGGCTCTTGCTGGCCTGTCACAGAGCTGAGGTTAAATAAATCCCCAACGACTGGAGCCCTGCAGGCCCGCCCCACAGCGCGACTGTGAGGTGTGTCTATTCATTAGGAGCCCAGTTCTGCTTCGGGCATTGTGTGGTGGGTGCGTCAGTGCAGTCAAAGCATCCAGCGGAAAACGGGCCTTTTACCAGGAAAATGTACTTTGTTAGGATTTTTCTTTGGGACTACTAACTGCAGTGATGCAACTTATTAAATGCAGACTTATTCTTGTCAAGTAGTCAACATTTCTCACTTTGAATTAATTTTTTCTTTTATTTAAAAAATATAATAAAAGAAACAATAATACATGTAATTGCAAAACCCTGAGGCCCTCTATATTTTAAATTGTGTGGGTTTCTAAGATCAGCAGTAATGATGTAGCTCTGTTTTAAAAATAATTCACAACAATATGTACCAGGGGAAGTGCTGATCCTCTTTCTCATAATAATAGTTAAGAACTCATATATGAAGACATTTTTTAAGTTAAAAAAAAACTTTTCCATAAATTTTATGGAAAATCTGGGCCTCAAAAAGTACCCAAATAGGATGGAGAGATATTATTTTCATCATTTATAGAGAAGGAAATTGGGACTTATATTTGTAAATGATACAGCAAGTAGTATGTTTACCCTGTGGTAGAGCCCGGACTCGAACCTGTGTCCTGTTTTCGAGTTCCACCAGGAGACAGAGCATTTCCAAACAGAGAGAGCTTAGACTGTGAAATCACAGATTGCTATACTTGGATCCAAGACTTGCAACTTTGCTCTAGAGCATATATCATAATCTCTCATAATATCCACTTCCTTGTTCAAAATATGAAATTCACAATGCTATAATTTTTTAAGTTTGAGGTGGGGATTACATGATATAAAGTAACAGTACCTTGTTAATAGTTATGTATGTGTTATTTGTTTTACTTGCACATATTTTTCACACTACAGTGGTATTTGTTGATAATTTTATTAAGTTTTGGTCAAAGAGAAAATTTGCTAGAAACATTTTTGTGAAATGATAGGAAAGCCCACAGTTGCAAACCATACATTCTAATTTGGTTTTCTAGAATAGGTAATAGGGAAAAGAGCAAAAGAATAAGAACTGGAAAACCTAGACTCTAGCCTCCTTTCTGGTTATATCATGTGAGGGTTAATTTTACATGACCATTTGGCTAGAACGTGGTACCCAGTTGATGGTCAAACACTGGTCTAGATATTACTATGAAGATGTTTTTTAGATTTTATTAACATTTTAATCAGAAGATTTGGATAAAGCACATTACTCTACAGAATATGGGTGGGCCTCATCCAATCAGTTGAGGACCACAAAAGAAAAGACAGAGACCCCAGAGGAAGAAATTCTGCCTCTCAGCTGCTTTGGTACTTCAGACTGCACCATCAGCCCTTTGCTAGGTCTCTGGAGAATCCTGACAAGTTCTATTTCTGTTTCTTTTTCCATGGGTTCAAATCAAAGCAAGTAGGGAGGTTGGAAGTTCTTTAATACATAGGGGGAAAAGGCATTACAGAAATAGTAAGCATGATTGTAATAAAAAAATTAACCATAATAATATAAAGAATGTATCGAGTTAATCATATATGTCAGGAACTATTCAAAAGATGAGGGGTAGCTCATTTAATCCTTGGAGCACCCTGTGATTTACTTATTATTTTTCTCCCCACATCATACCCTAAGAAATTGAAGACTATGAATTTTAAGCGGTCAGTACAGGGCCAAACACTAAATGGTAGAACTGGAATGCAGCCCAGGAATGTTGATTTCAGAGCCTCTGCTATGTACCTACAACCACATATGAAGGTCTGTCTAGAAAGTATCCAGCCATGTACACTGAAAAATAGAGACATTTATTGAAGAAGATACTTCAGGATACAATAAACAGTATAAATAAGACAATGATGCCTCAGTCCCCTTCAAAATAGGCATCTTGGGACCTCCCACAGTTCTTCCAGCATCTCTTCCACTGTTCAAAACACTCTGCAAATCCTTTTGTTATAATCAGCATCAGCTGCCTCATCATATTTTCCTGGATCTCATTTACTGTTTGAAATCTCTTCCTTTTCAAAGGTGTTTTAGTTTTGGGACAAGCCAGAAGCCAAATCTGGCTGTAGGGGGCTGAGTCACCTGGGCAACTTGATATTTCACCAGAAAACCCTGCAGGAGACGCGATGAATGCATGGGTACCTTGCACTGATGAAGCTGCCAATCACCAGTCACCCATAAGTGCAGCTGTTTTCATCGTATTGAATCTTTCAACTGATGAATAACATTGAGGTGGTACTCCTTATTAACGGTTTGACCTGGATGGGTGTACTCAGGATGGATGACACCTTCCCAATTAAAAAAAACAACAACAAAGAAACAAAATAACAACAAACAAAAAGTACCAGTTAACATGGTCTTGATCTTTCTGTGACTTTGAAGCATTGGTGCCAAACTTTTGTTTGTGCTGCATTCCTTGCATCAGCCTCAAAAGCCTTCTGAATCATCTGAACAGTTTCTGTGGAGGAATGTTCACGCTTAACGCAAAATTTGATGCATATTTGTTGCTCTACTTGCTCAGTCATTGTGAATGCAATGTACACATGCTCACTCATTGGGGTTTGCCGCCCCCACTGACTAGTACAGTGAAGTCATCATTGTTCACACATGTGTACTACAGTCCACTCTCTTTGGCTGCCAGGTTACATCAATTTTGCACAAACCATTCTCATTATATTAACAATGGCTGGACATTTTCCGGACAGACCTCTTGTATGTACTGCCTTTCTCTAGTAAATTTTCTTTTTACCTTTTCTAAACAATCAGTTTTATATTATTTCTTACCTCAATTCTTCAAAATCTCCTCCATTCACTTTAATCTCAAGAGATGAACTTATTTTCAATCCTATAGGGAAAAACACATATACACAGAGAAGCATTCAGAAAAGACGTTCTACAAGTTCCCTACACAATATCAGACAAGCCACCTGCATCTATCTGTCTTCCTGACTTAACCAAGCATATAATCTTCAGGCCTGTATTTCTCACCAACCCCTCTGCTCTTGACAACCCTTAGACTGTATTATGGTAACAGTGCCCCTTTTCGTATTCTGCATCATCAATATTTCCAGATCTATGGATCATTTCCTTAAACATACACATTTACTGCCATATTTTCATCTGAAAAAAACAATAAAACACTCCACACCAAATGCTGTTCTTGCTATTCTCTCATTGTTTAAACCAGCTGTCTCTAATTCCATTTACTGTTGAAACCACTCCAATAAGTTTTTCTTCCCCTACTTCCTCTCTACCCCACTCCCCCTTCCCTCCACCCAGTCTAGTTTCCTCATAGCGAGGTACATTGACAATGTACCTCAGTTTATATTACTTCTTTCCTGGAAATCCTGCCCAGTTAGTGCACAAGCCAGTCTTAGAGCAGCCCATTTGGTTGGCTCTCTGTGATCGGCTGTTTGCTTCTCCTACGTCCAGCTGACTGTCCTCCAGCCACACTGAACACCTTCCTGCTTCTCAATCACACTGACCATGATCTGACCACAAGACAATTACAATGGCCGTTTCCTCTGCCTGTAATCTTTTACAGCCAGTTATCTTCATAGCTAACTCCTCTCCTTTCTGACCTTTCCTCAGTGTACTTCATCAAAAAAGACTTCCTTTAGCACTTACCCTAAAATAGCAGTCTTCCCCCTTCGCTCACACTCTTCATCTCTTCCATCTACTTCACTTTACCCACAGCACTCAACCATTGAGCACAGTATGTATTACACACACACACGCACATGAACATGTATATTTGTTTATTTGTCCTTGAATAAATTTGAGAGCTCCATGAGGGCAATTTCTTTGAACTTTTTTTACTACTCTAATCTCAGCACACAGAACAAGTAGTAGCACCCAATGAATATTTCTTGAATAAAGAAGTGAATGCATGTCCCCATAGCTTGTACCATGCTTCTTGTCACTCAAAACAAACCACTCTCTTCCCTGCTTCAGAAACATTATATTTGCTGTACCCTCCTCCCTACCCCCAAATCCAGTTGCTCTCCTTCCCCTTTCATGAACTCTCTTTGTGGTGAGATTCTACAAATGTCACCTTAAATCAATGAAGGAGAACTCTTCCTCACTCTCCTACTGAAAAGGAATACCCCTCCCCCCACTTGCATTCTCTCTGTGCCCCTTGTGATTGTTTTATTCACCTGTACGTTTATTATTTTCTTGCTTGCTTTCTCAGTCATGGTACCAAAGAACATCACTTTCTACTTAAGTAAATTTTATTCCATTGATTTTTCTTTCTCTCTTTTTTTAAAAAAAATTTCATTGAGTTCTTCTCTTATCTTCATTAATATGTTTCTTTCTGCTGGATTTGAATTGAATTGGCTCTTTTTTACTAGTGTCTTGAGGTAAAATCTCAGATCAGAGAACTTTTGTCATTTGTAATATAGGCATTTGCTGGTATATATTTTTATGTAAGTGCCCTTTAAACTCAAAATCCCACAAATTTTGATATGTTTTATGTTTTTTGGTAATTTAAAATGTTTTCTAATATTCCTTGAGGATTACTCTTTTATCCATAGATTATTTAGAGGTAACTAGTATTAATTTCCTAGTATTTGTTTTCCAGGTATCTTTGAATAACTGATTACTAGTTTAGCTCTGTTATTGTCTGATGACATACTGTGCATGATTTCAATTATCCTAGGAAGCTCTGTTTTATGGCTAAGCTTATTGCTCTTATTGGGTATAATTTAGTGGTGAGTAATACTAGAGTCCAGGTCTCAGAGCCTGTGATGTGTTGCTTGTTATTTGTCCAAGTCGCGCAGCTCAGTAAACCTGAGACTTGGTCAGTGCAGGTGCAGACTCAGTGTGTGCCATTTTCCAGTTCTTGGCCGCTTCCCCTCCAAACTCTTCAGATCACAGAGGCTTCTTTTCCTAGTGCCTTTGGTCTGAAAAGTTGATTCATCTCAAGGTGTTAGTCTCTTGTAGGATTGTGGATATTTATATAACTGACTTCCTCTCCAGGGGAAAGCAGCAAGAGAAAAGGAGGATAAAAATAACAGGGATTTACCCCCCTGATACAGTTCAGGCCTCATGATCTCTTTTTCCTAGATAGAAAGATTTCCTAGGCCCAGAAGTAGAAAGAAGTTAGGCAGCACGGCTGCATTGCCACCATCCCTGACACAGCAGCAGCGGGGCTTTGGCACTGGGGGTTCTCGGGCTGTGGAGGGGCCAGAGAGGTGAAGGGACCAGGAGTTGCTTCCAACCCTGCACTCACTGCCTCGGAGAGAACTTCTGATCGGAAAGAGATTGTTTATCTCAGAGTGGTTACTGCCTGAGCCTGCAAGTATTTCTGGGGTTCATCTACCTTCAAGTCAAAGCTGGAATCCATAAAGCAGAGAATGACGGAAAACTCACCGTGGTATTTGTCATTTTTCAAGATTGGACTTTCCACCCCAATCTGCCTGCTATTGTTAAATTTTCAGAGTCATTGGGTAGCTTTTATTTATGTTTCTAGTTTATCGTTCTTAGTTGGAATCAATGGCAGAAATAGCACATAATGGTCTAACTCTATTCCCACTGAGATATGAACCCAGTGTCAATGATGGAATTCTATTGATTCAAATACCATGCAGAATAGACCCAATACAAATCATTCAATTCCAGGGAGAAATACTGTGAATAAGATGGTTTGTTCTCATAATTCTGTGAGTAAAATGTCTGATAAAAATAGAACCCAAGAGAAACCTATCAAAAGTATTAAACAAAAATAAAGCCATCTTAAAAGATCTGTATAATAATTTTAACAGAAAGTGTATATTTGAATTTTCAGTGCTACATCTGTATGGCACAAAGACAACACTCTTAATGTGAATTTCCATTGTTCCCATATGGTTGTTTCCTCCTCGCTCATCCTTCAACTCTTCCACTTAGGTCATGTCTGAAGGGAGTCCTCTAGCCTAACAAAAGAGATTAGTCCTACACCAGGAATTTGGAAACACCATCACTTCAGAAAATAACTGTATTAATGCAGGTGTACCTTGCTTTATTGCGTTTCAGTTTATCATGCTTTGCAGATACTGGGTTTTTACAGGTTGAAGGTTTGTGGCAACCTTCGGTCAGACAAGTCTATCACTGCCATTTTCCTAACAGTATTTGCTCACTTTTTGTCTCTGCCTCACATGTTGGTAATTCTCACGATATCTCAAACATTTTTATTATTATTAAATTTGTTATGGGCATCTGTGATTAGTGATCATGAATGTTACCATAGTATTTGTTTTAGGATGCCACACATCATATCCATATAAGACAGCAAACAATTGATTTTAATTTTATTGCATTTTTTCAATTACCTTTTAGTCCCCTTGTACGCCCCTGCAATCACCACACTGTTGCCCATGTCCATGAGTGCTTTTCCCTTTTTGCTCCATCCCTCCACCCCCTAACCTCCCTCTAATAGCTGTCATCATGCTTTCTATGAGTCTGTCTCTATTTTGCTTGTTAATTCAGTTTGTCCATTAGATTCCATATGAGTGAGATCATGTGGTATTTGTCTTTTCTGACTGGTTTATTTCACTCAGCATAATGTTCTCCAGGATCATTCATGCTGTCACATAGACACTTCTCCAAAGAGGACATACAGATGACCAATACACATATGAAAAGATGCTCAGCATCACTAATCATCAGAGAGATGCAAATTAAAACCACAATGAGATATCACCTTACACCTGTCAGAATGGTCATCATAAACAAATCAACACACAATAAGTGCTGGTGAGGATGTGGAGAAAGGGGGACCCTTGTACACAGTTAGTGGGAATGCAAACCGGTGCAGCCACTGTGGAAAGCAGTATGGAGATACCTCAAAAAACTAAAAATGGGTCTGCCTTTTGATCCAGTGTTCCCACTTGTAGGAATGTAGCTGAAGAAACACAAAACACTAATGTAAAAGAACATAAGCACCCCTATGTTCATTGCAGCATTATTTACAATCACCAAAGTATGGAATCAGCCTAAGTATCCATCAGTAGATGAGTGGATAAAACAACTATGGAACATTTACACAATTGAATACTATTTAGCTGTTTAAAAAAAAAAAGATTCCTTACACTTTAAATCAAAAGCTAGAAATGATTAAGCTTAATGAAAAAGGTATTTCCAATGCTAAGATAGACTTAAAGCTAGGCCTCTTCTGTCAAATAGTTAACCAACCTATGAATGCAAAGAAAACATTCTTGAAGGAGATTAAAAATATTATGCCAGTGAACTCAATAACGATAAATCAAAACAGACTTATCGTTGATATGGAGAAAATTTTAGTGTTTGGATAGAAGATCAAACCAGCCACAGCATTTGCTTAAACCAAAACCTATTCCATAGTAAGGCCCTGCCTAAATCTCTTCAATTCTCTGTGGACTGAGCGAGGCGAGGAAGCTACAGAGGAAAAGTTTGAAGCTAGCAGAATTTGGTTCATGAGGTTTAAAGAAAGAAGCTACTGTAGTTTCATAACATATAAGTTCAAGGTGAAGCAGTAAGTGCTGATATAGAAACTGCAGCAAGTTGTCCAGAGATCTAGCCAAGATAATTAATGAAGGTGGTTACACTAACGAGCAGATTTTCAATGTAAACTACAAAGCTTTGTATTAGAAGAACATGCCACCTAGGACTTTTATAGCCAGAGAGAAGTTAATGTCTGGCTTTAAAGTTGCAAAGGACAGGCTGCCTCTCTTGTTAGGGGTTAGTGTCCATTAACTATTCTGAAAATACTAGGGCCCTTAAGAATTTTTCTAAATCGACTCTGCTTGTGCTCTATAATGGAACAACAAATTTGGATAATAGCACATCTGTTTATAACATGCTTTGCTGAATATTTTAAGCTGACTACTTAGAAAAATTATTCCTTTCAAAATATTACTGTTCATACGTAATGTACCTAGTCACCCAAGAGTTCTGATGGAGATGTACAAGATTAATGATTTTGTTTTATGTCTTCCAACAAAACATTCAGTCTTCAGCCCATAAATCAAGGAGTAATTTTAACTTTCAAGTCTTATTATTTAAGAAATACATTTTGTAAGGCTATAGCTGCTATAGATAACAATTACTCTGATGGATCTGGGCAAAGTAAATGGAAAACCTTCTGCAAAGGATTCATCATTACAGGTGCTGTCAAGAACATTTATCATTCTTGGGAACACGTCAAAATATCAACAATAATTAGTGTTTGGGAAAAGTTGACTCCTAGCCTCAGGGATGACTTTCAGGGGTTCAGGACTTCTGTGGAAGCAGTAACTGCGAATGTGGTGGAAATACCAAGAGAACTAGAAATACAAGTAGAGCTGGGATGGGATTGAATTGCTGCAAATCTTGTGATAAAACTTGAATGGATGAGGAGTTGCCTCTTCTGAACAAGGAAAGTAGCCTCCTGAGATGGACCTTACTCCTGCTGAAGATGCTGTAAACGTTGTTGAAATAACAACAAAGGATTTGCAATCTTACATAAACGTGGTTGATAAAGCAGCGCAGAGTTTGAGAGGATTGACTTTAACTTTTAAAAAAGTTCAACTGTGGGTAAAGTGCTGTCAAACAGCATGACATACTACAGAGAAATCATTTGTGAAAGAAGGGTCGATCAATGGAGCAAACTTTATTGTTGTCTTATTTTAAGAAATTGCTACAGCCACTCAGCTCTTTAGCAACTGCCACCCGACAATTCAGCAGCCATCAACGCGAAGGTAAGATGCTCCACCAGCAAAAATGTTACAGTTTGTGGAAGGCTGACATGATTAACATATTTATCAAAACATTATTTTTTTAATTAAGGCATGCGCGTTGTTTTTTTCAGACATAATTCTATTACACACTTAGTAGAATACAATAAAGTGTAAACATAATTTTATATGCATTCGGAAACCAAAAACTTATGACTTGTATTATTGTAATATTTTCTTTATTATGGAGGTCCGAAACCAAACTTGGAGTACCTCTGAGATCTGCCTGGAATCGTAATAATTACTAGGTACCAAGTATCTTCTGTGTGCAGAAGCTGTGTGGGAGCTTAATGTGCATCATATTACTCATTCTTTACAAAAGTGATATGAGTTGAGACAAAATGCCTCATTTTACAGTGCGGACTCCAAGAGCTAAAAAACTGATGTAGCTTTCCTTGCTGGGGTCACTCAACTAGTAAATGGAAAAGAGATTGTAACCTAGTTCTGCCCCCCGTCATGTCCCCTCCCTTTAGGACAAATGATGGTGATGACAATCCAAATCTTATCAAACAAGCCTTATGAAATGTATGTAAACATTTCATATTTAAACAATGTAGTTTATTAAGATCATAAGTTAGAATGAATATAATTTTAATGCATATTATAATTATGATGAATGATAGTTATACCTAAGGAGTTTGAAAGAGAGTTTGATATTAGATTTAAAGGTTGTATATCAAAAGGATCAAATGAAGGAAGGGCAGAGTAAGGGACAATAATATTATTATAAATATTTGTTTTGCAAAATAATAAAAGTAAATAAATCTTTGTCCTGGATATGTGCAATTGATTCCTAAACCATCGGTACAAAACTGAGTTAAACTGCACAGTGTGCTTCTAAGCACTTTGTCATATGCTCTTGGATGCACACTTAAGAAACTGCATTAAGGATCGTAAGTGATTGTGGTACCAGGTAGCATGGAAGAGCCATGACATATAAAATAAATTCTTTACTCCCCCAAAGTGTCTAAAAATTCATACTGGAATGTTAAAATATTTCTGTTACATATTGTCTTCACTCTCAGAACTAGCCTTTTATATACACATATACATAAGCACATAAATCTAATATGTATAGATGATATTCATGAGTTATTACATGTAGAAATATATATCATTTTAAAATTCTTTTTATATCTTTATAAAAAGCATTTCTGTAAGTTAGCATCAATAACATTATTAAAATTAATATTTTACAAAGTAAACATTTTCAATTACATTGAGAAATAGCACCACCAAAATCTGTAATAGAATATTTATCTTATACTGAAACTATACAAGTTTAGTTTTATCTTAATTGAACATAAGTCTAAAGGTTAAGTTCATTTTTCAAGAAGTGCAAATTTCAGAGAGAGAGAGAGAGTTAAACCTCAAACATAATTTAGTTACAGTTTTAACTCTATTTTTACTAATGTGTTCTCTCTCATGGGGGCTGACCATCATCATCAGCAGCAGCAGCAGCATCATATTAACTTTATTTTGTTTGTTTTGTTTTTTTTGTTTTTTAAATTTTTATTCAGTTACAATTGTCTGCATTTTCTCCCCATCCCTCCACCCCACCCCAGCCAATCTCACCTCCCTCCCCCACCTCTACCCTCCCCCTTGCTTTTGTCCTTGGGTCCTTTATAGTAGCTCCTGTAGACTCCTCTCCCCACTATCCCCTCCTCACTCCCCTCTGGCTATTGTTACATTGTTCTTAATTTCAATGTCTCTGGTTAATTTTGTTTGCTTTTTTCTTTTGTTGATTATGTTCCAGTTAAAGGTGAGATCATATGGTATTTGTCCCTCGCCGCCTGGCTTATTTCACTTAGCATAATGCTCTCCAGTTCCATCCATGCTGTTGCAAAGGGTGTAAGTTCCTTCTTTCTCTCTGATGCATAGAATTCCATTGTGTAAATGTACCATAGTTTTTGGATCCACTCATTTGCTGATGGGCACTTAGATTGCTTCCAGCACTTGGCTGTTGTAAATTTTGCTGCTATGAACATTGGGGTGCATAGGTTCTTTTGGATTGGTGTTTCAGGGTTCTTAGGGTGTAATCCCAGCAGTGGAATTGCTGGGTCAAAGGCAGTTCCATTTTTAGTTTTCTGAGGAAATTCCATACTGTTTTCCACAGTGGCTGCACCAGTCTGCTTTCCCATGAACAGTGCACTAGGGTTCCCTTTTCCCCGCATCCTCTCCAACATTTGTTTGTTGATTTGTTTATGTTGGCCACTCTGACCAGTGTGAGATAGTACCTCATTGTGGTTTTAATTTGCATCTCTCTGATGGCTAGTGATGCTGAGCATCTTGTCATATGTCTCTGCACCCTCTGTATGTCCTCCTTGGAGAAGTGTCTGTTCAAGTCCTTTGCCCATTTTTTAATTGGATTGTTTGTCTTCCTGGAGTGGAGTCATGTGAGTTCTTTATATATTTTGGAGATCAGTCCCTTGTCTGAGGTATCATTGGCAAATATGTTTTCCCGTACTGTTGGTTCTCTTTTCATTTTCATGCTGCTTTCTTTAGCCATGGAGAAGCTTTTTATTTTGATGAGGTCCCATTTGTTTATTCTTTCCTTTATGTCCCTTGCTTTTGGGGACGTGTCTGTGAGGATGTTGCTGCATGGAATGTCTGAGATCTTCCTGACAATGTTTTCCTCTAGGACTTTTATGGTGTTACAACTTATATTTAAGTCTTTTACCCACCTTGAATTTATTTTTGTGTGTGATGTCAGTTGGTGATGGAGTTTCATTTTTTTGCATGTAGCTGTCCACATGTCCCAACACCATTTGTTGAAGAGGCTATTTTTGCTCCATTTTATGCTCCTGCCTCCTTTGTCAAAATTAATTGACCGTAAAGATTTGAGTTTATTTCTGGGCTTTCTGTTCTGTTCCATTGGTCTATGTGCCTGTTTTTATGCCAGTACCAGGCTGTTTTGATTATAGTAGCCTTATAATACAGTTTGATATCAGGTATTGTGATTCCCTCCTGTTTTGTCCTTCTTTCTCAAAATTGCTGCAGCTATTCAGGGTCGTTTATGGTTCCACATAAATTTCTGCAATGTTTGTTCTATATCTGTGAAATATGTCATGGGTACTCTAATAGGGATTGCATTGAATCTATAAATTGCTTTGGGTAGTATGGCCATTTTGATGATGTTAATTCTTCCAATCCATGAGCATGGTACATGCTTCCATTTGTTTATGTCTTCCTTAATTTCTTTCTTCAGTGTTGTGTAGTTTTCTGAGTACAGGTTTTTTACCTCCTTGGTTAGGTTTATTCCTAGGTACTTTATTTTTCTTGTTGCTATATCAAACGGGATTTTTTTCCTGATTTCTGTTTCTGCAGTTTCGTTGTTGGTGTACAGGAATGCCTTTGATTTCGGAGTATTGACTTTGTATCCAGCTGTTTTGCCAAATTCATTTATTAGGTCAAGTAGTTTTTTGGTGGAGTCTATAATGTACACTATTTTTGAAGTTCTGTGCTAAACATATATTTCTCATTTGAATGTGGCAATCTTATTATGAAATAGGTTGCCAATTCACAAATCAGACAACTGTACCTTGGACAAGAAGCATACTTCTCCCCAAGTCTTACAGCTCATTTGTGACATTCCTGGAACACAGTTCAGTTGGATCAGACAGGAGGCATGCTCTTAAACTCCCAAACACTAAATCATAATTGTTCCAGCTAGGAGCCCACTCTGACTTTTCTAGACTGTTAATGCAAAACATTGGTGTAAGTGTGGAATTGCTTTGAAAAGAGGGCAAATGTTCTGAGTAAATGTAAAATCATTAGTCTAAATAAAATGACACAGGATTTTAAAACACTTGAACTTATTAGTCTGTCTTAGTTATTTCCATTTTTCAATGTAGTACGTCTGCCTACTCATCATTACTGGCAGGACATGCAGAGCTCCTGTGTCCCTGCTTCCAGCACACATTTAATAGGGGTTTACAGGAAATACCAAGTAACTATAGAATGAGTAATTGTTTTTCTTTTTTTTCCAATTTTTAAATTATTTTATTGTTGTTCAATTACAGTTGTCTGCGTTTTCTCCCCACCTCTCTACCCCACCCCAGCCAAACCACCTCCCTCCTCTGCTTCCACCCTCCCCCTTGGTTTTGTCCATGTGTCCTTTAGTAGTAATTGTTTTTCACCTTTAACAACAAGCAAGTTGGAACTTTTCCTACCACAGTATTTTAAGAACATCCACCCTGGAATGATAAAGAAATGAAATAAATGTGAACATTTAGCTGTTAAATAAAGGTATCCAATCTATACGTTGTCAGACATGAACAGCAAATATGGGCCTCATTTACACGCAATATGTAAAGTTATGCCTCTCCAGGTTTGTTACCATTCATTAAATGTCCAAAATAGGTAGAACAAAGTTATTGTCTATGTCCTGGTATGAACATATCTTTAAGGTATTCTTATCAAGTGAAAAAAGGCATATACAAAGGTCTATAGTTTCTAGGTTTCTGTAAAAACAACATGTAAAATAATTAACGTACATTTTGCTTATATCTGCAAAAGAACACTGAAAGTCACCCTAAGAAAATAATAGACATGGTTGGTGGTAGGGTATAAAAGAGGTCAAGGTTAGGTCATGTCTTCTCAGTGTGTCTACCTAAGGAAGCTGTTTCACTAAATAAATACTTTTAGTTCTAGACCATGCTATAAATTAGAAACCCGCAATTATTTTTTCCTTGGAGTTACTTACCTAATGAATCATTAAGATCAATTTCTCTAAGTAAGTTTGTTAAATTTATATTAATTGTCTTTAACATACTATTATGCAAAGTTACAATTCCCAAAAATAGGGGGATGGAGTCACATATAAACAACAGAAAAAGTAAAACTATTAAGCAATGCTTGCTTAGTTTTCCAAAAGATACAGTTATTACATAGAATATGAAAACAGCTCATGGGCAGTAATTAAATTCAGTAAATGATGCCAGGGAACGCATGTCTATGTTTAAGGCTGCAGTGTATGAAGTATTCAATATTTGTAGACAAGTATGTGGGAAGCCAAGCCTGCAGTTCCCAAATCCTTAACTTCCTTGGGTAAAGTGCCAATCCATGATAAAAATTTCCATCAAAGATAGAGAAATAAGAAAGATGACAGAGTGTTCCTTAAAAATTGAGTCTTTTATTATTTGAAAAATTGTCATGAGACTGAAATCGCTATTTCTAAATGTTTGATATTTCTTTCATGATCTATTGGTGATAAACAAATCAGTTTTGTTTTTGTTTTGAATATTCTAACCTGGAGAAAGTAGCCCCTCGTTTTTCTAACTGGTTCAAAATCCCAGGAGTTTAGGAACTGCTACCCTAGAGAAAATGCAAAAGTCCAAGCTGTGGCAACCAGGAATTATATTCAGAATATTACACAGATAATGACCATGTATGTTCGTGAATAGATTCGGTTTCAGCTAAAGCCCTGCATGGAATGTGTACTATTCCCCCAGAAGGAAAGGAATTTAAAATCTGACTCTCATTTTTACACCAGAAGAAAAAGCACAGGCGGATGAGAATGGTGTCAGAGTCACGGAGTTGCAAGATTCCACACCTAAAACAGAAGTCATTTTCTTTTATGAGGGCATTAGAGAGAGAGGCTTCATTCTTTAGCAATAGTTACAGGAATTCTGCATTTAAAACAGGAAGTCTCAATAATTGTGCAAAGAATAGAATGCTTTTGTTTAGAGAAATAATCATTTATTTGGTCACAGAATCACAGAAAAGTTAAATTGCTAATGAAGTTTATAAAAAAATAAACAAATCTTAACAGACCAGAGACTATACTCTTTGATATAAAGGTTCAGATGAATCCCACTAGGTAGAAATTTTGACTTATAAACAGGAGGAAATTTTGTATCTTCATTTTTTTATCATCTTTCCCTGTATGTTACGAAATACACTGTAGTTGATCTTAGTATAACAGTGAGTTCAAAGGTCCATGCATGAAATTTGAAGAGAGGAGAGGCCTCTGTGAGTTTGACGTCCAAGGTACAGTGACCCTGACGGCGGCCTGGCCCTCCTCTAGAGAAAGGCCACTCCATTTAGTCATCAGCTCATGTCTCAGGCTGTCCACTGGGATGAGAGCATCTTGGCAGAGGGTGCTTTGGAATTTCCCCAGCTGAGAAGAAGGGCAGAATGTTTGAGCTCCTGTTATATGATCCAAAAGTTTCTAGGCTTTCGGTAGACTTTATTGCCTCATTTTGTAAATACTGTGTGAATTTTGTGAATGTGGCTTCTTTGATTTCAGATGATCCGGTTCACAGTCCCACTCTGTGACAAACATAGCCTTAAAAATGGGGAAAAGGTATGTTAAAACATGCTTTTCATAAGTAAATTACTGTCATAAATTTTTCACTTATGTAAACCTCTATTACACAACTTTGGAAAATCACATTACTGTCAGTCTCTGAGGAAGTACAACAAATTCTATGTGGATTCCCAAACCTGTGCATTATTAGGTAAATTTACCAGTGTAATAAATTGCAAACACATATGCAATATATACATACACACACACACACAACTTATTTTGTTTACTGCTATACTTCACTAGCTCTTTGTCACATAGAGTCCAAATTACATACAGTATAGTTGTATGTATGGCTGGCTCATTCAGGGGTGATAAAGGAAACAAAATTTTATGTCTGGAGTGGGCATGACAGATAAGTAAAAACAAAACAAAGCAAAACAAATCAAAGCAAACAAAATGAAAAACCTTTACAAATGCTTCCTTAGCCAGAATGTTTTTTCTGGTTACAGCTAATATGAAATTGATACAATTTTTTTTTTTGATCAAGCATGTAGGAAAGTTACTTTAGGAATTTAGAAATTTTTCTGATGCTAATTTTATAAAAGCTCTCTATCGTTTCCCATATATTATGATCATAATTAATGTTCAAAAACATGGCCCATGTTATAAACTGTAGTAGTAAGCAACAAAATGGATATAGAGAAATAGCCTTGGCTGGTGTGGCTCAGTGGATTGAGTGCTGTCCTGTGAACCAAAGGGTCACCAATTTGATTCCCAATCAGGGCACAGGCCTGCGTTGTGGGTCAGGTCTCAGGTAGGGGGCATGTGAGAGGCAACCACATATTGATGTTTCTCTCCCTCCCTTTCTCCCTCCCTTCCCCTCTCTCTAAAAATAAATAAAAGAGAAATATTGAGGGAGGCATTAATTAAATATTCAGTGTGCATTATTATTCTTTATCATTCTCTTTTCTTAGTGATGCATCCTTTTGTCTCAGGCTTTTATGTATCCTGTTTTTTCTTTTCTTTAGCTCTGGTTATGTTTTGATGTGCGCTGAAGACCCCGTGACTATTTTCCTGGGAATTTTATGCTACTCAGATGTCATTAACAAGCCACAGGAGAGTAACTCAATATTCGCAGTTAGTTATTCATACTCTTTTGGAAAGAACTCATGACTCAAATAGCAAATAGTCTCTGCCCACACCCCACCCAACCTAGGGTTGAGCATTTTACTGTGATCTTTTTAGTCCATTAGAGTGAATTAAGTAAGCTATTCTTAAGAAGGGGCTGAACCTCATTCAGTCGTGAAGTGAGCAGTGTTTTTTCCTACATTTGGTTCCATTAGTCTCCACGAAATTCTTAATGACACGTGATGAAAGTCTCCTTTTGCTGCAGCAAAGCAAAGGTTTCGCAGAATTGCTGTGATGAGAAGTTTCACTGGGTTCATGAAGTCTCTCTTTCTAAAGTGGCCTCACATGCTCGTGGGCACAGCTTAGTGATTTTAAGTCTTTTCATTGTACAAATACCACTTCTGAACAGCTTTGGATGCTCCGTGAAATTCTTGACTAGATTAAAAAGTCTTAGATTTCAAAAATTTTAAGGGGACCATTAGAATAATATTGTATCATACAAGGCGGGACAAAAGTAGGTTAGCGTTGTGAGTACATGAAACACAGAGTTTATTCTTATATTGTTATTTATTAGTAATTGAATTATTTTTCATACAAACAACTGTAATCCTACTTTTGCCCCACCTGTATTTGAAACCTGTTTTGTAAATGAGACCTTAGAGAAGAAAAAATTTTAAACTAAAGTGTGGACAATAGATTGAAATGGCACTATTAGAGTCTAAGTAATTTTGTGAAATATTTGTGATATTTTACAGATAATAAAATCATATTAAATTAATTATTCAGTCATTTGTTGCTTCAACAGATACTTAAGGGCTTATTGTGTTTCAAGTCATATGTGCCTGCTCTGAGGAGAAAGTCTAAATGCCATGTGGTCCACTATCAATGTAGTTTATTCTATTTGGTGTCAAAATAGATAGATACACATTGATATATAGTATTTTTCTTAGAAATATTGCTCAGTCATTTACTGAAAATGTATTAAACTTATACCTGTATCAATACATATATTGGTACCGTAAACAAATAAGTGACTAAGTTAAATCTAAACAATAAAAACAAATAATGACTGTTTTACTTCTTTTCTGGTTTGGGTGCCTTTTATTTCTTCTTCTGGTCCATTGCTGAGGCTAGGACTCCCTAGACCATGTTAAATAGGAGCGGTGAAATCTGACTACCTGTCTTGTGTGTGGTCTTAAGGTGCAGGCAAAAGTTTTTGCCAGTCGAGTATACTGTTGGCTGTGGGTTTGTCATATATATCCTTTGTTGTGCTGAGGTGTGTGTCCTCTATTCTCTTTGCTGAAAGTTTTTATCGTAAATGGGTGCTGGGTTTTATCAAATTGTTTTTCTGTATCTGTTGACATGATCACATGATTTTTACCCTTCATTTTGCTTATGCGGTATAAAAATAATTTTTAAGTGATTATATGCTACAAAAAGCAGTGGTAACCAGCGATGCAATTAATTCTGTTCAATTGTTCTTTTAACCTTTAAGGAAAATACAGACCTGGCAGACCAAAATAAGGACTAGAGCATCAAATGTGGAATCCTAGAAAGAGAACTAATCTGAGGACAGGAAACTGAAGTATTATTTTTGTCTTTTATATCAACTGTGCAAATCTACTTCCTGATCGTTTCAATACCTTCTGCTATTAAATGCATAATTTTAATGCTTTATATAACAGACAAAGCAATATGAGGATTGTGTGTGACCAAGCTCACTTGAAGTCCATCACATGAATATTATACTAAATCGCAGTTTGCAATATAAAATCTAATTAAGATAAAATATTCTGAACCTGTATGGAAGATGGGGCTGAATCCCACTCTTCATGTCTGGAAATTCAGCCACCAGTAATGCTAATGGTTCAACAAAGGCTTCTGTTCAGAAGAATGGATCAACAGCAGAATTATGCTGAAAGAGTCTGTGGCTCATGTGTTCATTTAGTATACATTATTTTTAGAATTTATATTGTAGAATTTTATTAGGAATATACATACAGTGGTATATCAAAAGTAGGTTTTATAAAAAGTCAGTCAGCTTAAATAGGATTTAATTATAATTAGTGAAGGTAGTTATTTTTAACCACCATGCTAAATAATTTTTTAAATAATTTAAGGTTTTTAATAAAATCCTGGTGACAAAACAGGACATGAAGACCATAGGAAAATGTTATTGCACTATTTTTAGGCCTTCCCACAGAACTAGAAGTGCAACAAGTTTTTTCAGATACATTTGATCAAGAACAAAATAACATACTTTCTTGATATTTGCACGTGTAAACAAACATAACTGCATGGTTGTTTTTACCAAGTCTTTGTTATGCCTTTTTCATGGGTTTTGCTTTAATATATGTGGATAAGTAATGACAACATCTTTATTCTGGGATCTAAACCGAAGGGGGTTTAAATACTTGATCAATGCAGTTGGCCAAGGGGGACCCTAAACAACCTCTACTCACAATTGAACTTCATTCTGATGTCAACTGGGCTCTGGTCAGCCAGGTTCCATTGACTTTCCTACATGAATCAATTGATCAGAGCTTGTTAAGAGTGTCAATAACATTCTCCCACTTACTCTCTTCATCCTGCTCTGGCATTTGTGGCCTGTTAAGCTGTGCTGAAGCACAGCTGACTGACAGTTTCTGATTACACAGGAGAGATTCCCTCATCCAATCTACAAATGGAGTACTGTTCTATCTATGATAAACAAATAATTTATTTCTTTTTCTTTTTTTTTCCCCAAAGAAAATTTCTTGCATGGTTGTTAGGTACTACCCCCAAAACACTTCAGTGTGTCTGAGTGAATTGGAATAGGCAAGAGCTTCGGAACTCTTGAGCCCTGCTGGCTCCCATAACCCAGGCTCCCATAACCCGGGCTAACTGGACGTTTTTCTGGGTTTCTCTCTGCATTTCCTTTGTCCTCTGTAAAATGAAATTTCTACATGCATCCCTTTCAGGGTGTTTATTATCTGATTTAAAAAATATAAAATTCTTAATACTTTATCTTGTTGAGGCATTCAAAACTATTGATTTCATTTGCATCCTTCTTTAAAGTCTTGAGTCCTCTCTGAACAAATGCATATTCTCTCACTTTTTAATTGGAAAAATAGCAATATCTTTGGCACGTAGAGCAAAAAGGCACACTATGCCAGCAACTCCTCCGAGAAAAATGTATAGCTTCTATATATTTGGGGTGGATGTTTTGTTCTCTACTTTCTAAAAGCCTTTCTGAATATTTTAATTAAATTATTTCAAATTATAATTTACATGAAATATTTTCTAATTTTTTAAATTAAAATGTGTTTTGGTGAACAAGGAAACAGCAGGAAAGCAATCCTTTTTTCCTGATTGGACCATCACTATTTTGTAAATGAGTTTAAAATGATTGAATATCTATGAAAAATTAAACATATTCATTAGAGGTTAGAATATGTTGGATCTTTATAATGTAACTTTTTAATAAACTTCTCCCTTCTTTCTAAAAAAATAGCCTACCCTAAAGCTAACTTTTTTTGGTGTTTAATGGAAAGATAATGGAAGAAAGTCAATAAGAAGTTAAGATAACATTGGAACAAAAATTATATCATTAAGAAAATTTTAATATATAAAATATATTCATACTGCCACTCCAGTTTAACTTGTGGCTACAAAACCAACAAAAGATATAATGCCAAAAAAGCAAACAATAGTACGATTACCATATTTAAACCCCAAATCATGTCAAGTACTACATAAAAATTTGTAAAATTAAAATTTTTCATACAGAATGAATGAAATTAACCACTGATAGCAATAGAAGTTATATTAGTCATTAGCAAAAGACTATATGCTGTCATATTCATATGATTCACTATAATTCTCAGTTCTGTTAAATACAAATATATTTAGATATCAAAGTGCCATTAAACCAAGAGTTATGGACAAGTTAATTCTGAAATGTATGTTAGTATATTACATTTATAGGTTTGAGAGACTTGGGATGTCTTATTTGAAAATTTTATGACAGTTTATTAAATAACTGTTCTTCAATGCAATATGGTATGCTTATTGGGGATCTCTGGTAGTATCTTGCACCCAGGAACCCAGAATTCATACCTGATTCAGCTTCAATTACCCAAGTCCCTGAATATTTTAGAATTCTGAGAGGCAGGATGGTGACAATCTTTTATTCTAATGACTTGAAGAGAATTATTAGAATTTCAAAATTTCTGGATTTTCATTTGTAAAAATGAAATATAATTTATTTCCAATATATTGTAAAAATGTACATAAACTATCTAGAATTGTGATGGATACTTAGCCTTAGCAGTTGGTACATAAATTTGCCATCCATTTCTCACATGACCAATAAATGAGAAATAGTTAGCATCAATTCCAAAAATTTTCTTTTTCAGGTTTTGTATTAAAGATTTCCAATTCCCAAATTTTATCCCCAGCCATTTCAATTATGATATTCAAATAATATTTTATTTTATTTTGCTTTGGTAATTATCTTTTCCCTAGAATATTTACATTTTCTTAGAAAGCTATGCTTTCTAAAGGATGAAATTAATGAGTTAACTCTAATATTTCTTTCTATACTGATAGTACAAATTTTAATTTTAAATGCAGTCATGGGTAAAAGCACATTTACAGTTGTTTGTATGGAAAAAGACATGCATTTTGTGGTTATTTAACTTTATTAACTGAAAAGAATGTCACAACGGCACAGTGCGCTTGGGTTCAACCTCGCCAGTGCTCAGATTGCCGACATGCATTCGGCGTTACGCACTCCTGTGGTCCGCTTCCCGTAGTCCAGCACACTTCAACACAGAGTTTTCTATACACCGCTTTTGCCCAATCCTGTATTTCCTTCCTAAAACTACGAGGCGAATTCTTTTTTGATGCCACTTTTAAATACTGCTTATTTTCTTCATGCATGGTGATAATTTGTTGTTTGTATTTTTAAATTAGTTTTAAGCAAAGTTAATAATTATTAATTCTCAATACAAATGGGAATGATGTTTCTTCCTATATTTGCAGTGAGTGCAGTTCTGATTAGGGGAACTAACCTTCTGATGATGGGGTCCTGAAGATGTGGTAGTTTCCTGCCTCTTCCAGTGTCATGCTGTTTGAGTCACTCCTTTGCTGGTCTGGTCCCAGGTCCACTCTGCTCAGATAGCTGTAGTGCAGGGGAGTGGATGCCTCTGATGTGCTGTGTGTTAAGCTGACAGACAGTCTTGTCTTGCCTCCAGTTTCTGCTTATATAATTATCTGTAGATTCTCATGGACAAGAGCTTTCTTACGACCTTGTCATCTTCGTGACTATAGATTCTTTAGCTCTGGTGGGTATTATCTCTTTACTTCTTCTAAAAACCATTGTCTAACCTTATTTCTTGCATATATGGCTTTTTATTTTCCATCTATGATATCAAGTTTCTTCTATTTTTGTGCTTCTCTGTGTAACCCCTCCTGCCCTGTTTGATATAGCAGGCATACTTTACTTCCATAACACAACAAACGAAACAATAAAATCAAGTGTATACGTAAGGTCCGGAAGATGAGTATAGAAGTTTTGTGCGCTTGTTTGTTTGCAATGTATCCTTTCAGTACTTCCATCAGTCCCAATCGGTCTGCACTGAGGTGCCTATGTCCGACATCAAGGAGTTCTTTCTCCCTGTGACCCTGTTCTTCCTTCATTTCAGAATACACAATCTTCTCAGATTTTATACATTTTCCTCTCCCCCTAGAATCCCACTTCTCCCTCTCAACTTGGACTTAAGTTCTCCATCAATAAGCTTCAACTGATTTTCCCTTTAAGTAGAAGAGGAAATGGCTTCAGGGTCTTGAGAACTGGCACTGGGGGTTTGAGTGAAGTGAGAGTAAAGAAAAGCTGCCCAACCGAACCTGAGTCAACATGAACAGATACATCAAGTATCTGTATCGTTAATGTCAGATCTACTTTTATGTTCATTCGAGTTCGTTTATTATGACAGATTTTGCATCACAATTTTTTATCTTATCGAAGACCTTCGTCTTCCATTTTCCTAGCTTGTTCTGAACCAAGGCCTTGGGAGATGTTTTAAAAAATTGGCCCAGGGAATGAATGAGAAGTTTAGCAAAATCTATGTTGACATATTATATTTCAGTGACATTAATTGCTTTTTAATTTTTAACTTTAATCATCTTTGCATTTTTTCCATTACCATTTAGGCCCCTTATACCACTCCCCTCTCCCCAGCAATCACCACACTGTTGTCCATGTCCATGAGTCCTTTTATCTTTTTTTCAATCTGTCTACCCCTCACTTTCAGTGAGATTTTTTAGAAAAGGGGCACTAAACCATCAGTTCTATTTGTTGAGTCAATTTTTTAAACTTTAATATTTTTTCTTGAACTACATGTTGTAGAAAAAGATAAAAATGAAAATCACATGTATTTGAAATAAAACATTGATATTAACTAGGGACAATAAATCTATTATGGAAACAGTCATAAATGCTGTATGATTTGAAAATAATATATTTTTATAGTTCATTATAAGGTCAAAATTATAGTCAACCTATTTTAAATACTGTTGTGGATATTTCATAATGAATTCTAAGTCTATTAAGGCAAAATATAAAAATTACAGTTTTTTAAGCAAAAGAATAAACTTGGAATATTACTGGTACATTATTCACAGTTCTTAAATTTAATTCTTGAAATCAATAGAAAGAAAGAGGTCCACAATGTCTCCTATCTTCCAATCCTTCCTTATGTCTTAGACCAGAGGTTTTCAACAGGTGTGCCACAAGAATTTTTAAAACATGCAACACCTGACTAGTCAGGGGCACTGACTCTATTCTCTTAGATTGTCGGATAAAAAAAATGACAGCAGCCAATACAATAATAGCTATCCAGTGTGAATGAATGAACAATATACCTATTTTTGTCAGATCGGCAAAAAATACAGTTTTCAGGATGCTGCAGAAATTTAGGAATTAGTTTATGTGTGCCATGAAAATGAAAAGGTTGAAAATTGCTGTCTTAGATTTTGTTTCCTTCCTTCACTGATGGTCCACTACTTCACCTGGACTCAGGGATGGAGTTAGAAGCAATGGCATCGTAAAACAACTTACTGACTTGAGTTTTCAAGTGAAAAGATACATGTATACTTTTCCCTCTTGATAGATGTTACTTGCTCTTTACTTATTTGCAGTACGAGATTTCCTCCCTAGAAATGCTCACTGGACAGTTTTGTTCCCCATATCTTAGGCCAACAGACACCCCCTCTTACTTCACAACATGAGCATCATGTTTCTTTGTTTTTTCTTTTAACTATGAATTTTTAATTTTATTTTTTAAGATTTTATTTATTTTTAGACAGAGGGGAAGAAGGGGATAAAGAGAGGGAGAGAAAAATCAATGTGTGGTTGCCTCTCACAAGGCCCCTAACTGGGGACCTGGCCCACGACTCAAGCATGTGCCCTGACTGGGAATTGAACCTGCGACTCTGTTTTGCAGGCCCACACTCAACCCACCGAGCCATACCAGCCAGGGCAGCACCACGTTTCTTACAGTTTGGCAATACAGGAAGATTTCACCACATCATACGTTACCAGAGAGGGAGAAATAATTAGTGTTTACCTACAAGAATGTTTTCTCCCTTAGAAAATTACCAGTATGAACTACTGGTTTTACTGCTGAGTCATTTCTGTTTTGTAAGCCTTCAAAAGACTGCTAGGATTTACTATATTGTTGACATTTGCAGACAAATGTTCGGTATGCTCTCATTCTATGTACGGCTTTTCGGATAAGAAAGTCACATTTTGCTCATATTTACTATACCCTAACAATCATTCATTCAAATTTTATTAGACTACTGCTTATTTCAAAACACTCATTATTGTTTGAAAGTATGTAAGTGGCATACTAAGTAGTTCAATATCCCATCTTTTAATTTTGTAATTAGAATGCATTCAAGCTGTGCTTCTGAGTTTTTCTAATGCCCTAAACACTAAATTGGAGTGTATTCCAAAATCAAACATTAAACAGAAAATCTCTGAATTAGTAACTTAAAGTTTAGCTTTATACACCAAGGAATTTTACTCATTAGCAAGTAATTTAAATTCTTTCTTTTCCCCACCCCTTTAGCCCCAGAGAAAAGCTTGTTTAGCTAAGCTTGTTTCTCAAACCTTCCTTCTGAAACATGAGGGACAAACACAGTGCAACAAGGATTTCAGGGCACACAGAGATCTTTTAGCATTCTCGATCTCTGTTTGAACTCTGTATCAATCTTCTGTGTTAGGAAAACTCGGCTGTCGTTGACAAGGCCGAAAGTGTCTTGAAAACTGGATCTGCAAAGAGAACACTGGCTTCTTAGGAGTCACTTTCATTTTAGCTCCTGTACTGGTTCGCAAAGGCTGCCATAACAAAGTATCTTAAACAGCAGAAACTTATCTTCTCACCATTCTGAGATCAAGGGTTGGTTTCTTCTGAGGCTTCTTCATTCCTTGGCTTGCCATCTCTCTGTGTGTCTTCACACATACTTCCCACTGTGCATGTCTATGTCCTATCTTTCTTCTAGAAAGTTCACTAGTGACATTGGATTAGGGCCCACATCGGTGACCTCATTTTAATTTAATCACCCTTGTAAAGACCAAATCTCCAACTAGGGTCACATTCTAAGGTACTGGGGGTTAGAATTTTAATATATAAGTTTGGGGAGACACAATTCAACCCAAAACACACTCAATAAACTTTCTCATCACTACAGAAATGATTCTAATAGAACCTAACAGCATGGCTGACTGTGACGAAGCCGCAGAGATAAATGTCACAGGACGCTATGGTTCCCAGGTGCAGGGGCAGGACTGGTGTTCTGGTAGGGGACTGTGGGTGATGATGGAGTCTCTCCACATAAAAAGTTTGCCCCATTGTGTGGATGGGCTTCTGACCGCTAATGTCTCGTACAGCCTTGACATCCCATAATCTTCCCTGTCAAAAGAACTGTATGATTGAAAAGGTAATATTTTCTACAAATTCAACATGCATGGGGCTGACATAGATGATATGAGAAAAGATTAATTTTGCCTTGTGAAGTATTCATAAGCTTTACTATCCAGCACGAAAATACATGAGGAAGTGCTTTTTCAAGTTTTTGCTAAGCCAGATATCTCAAGAATGTTCAAAGATGTTTTACTGATCTATAAATGCTCTAGTTTTGCTGATGGAATAGTATATTTTTGCACAATGTAAGTTCTTGTGCACAAATATATAATTTACAATCATTCTATTCTGGGTTTTTTCCACCTAGTAGATTTTCCCCACCCAATAAATCGCTGCATGGGCTTTTGTGTTCTAATTTATGTATGGTGGCTGTAGATATTTCATTGCTGAGATGAGCATTATTCCCAAATTTAAATTTAGATACAGAAAAATAAAACATGTTAAAAATTCTGAAAATGTTTTAAATAGAGTAGCTAAAAATTCTATATGTGTGCCTACATTGAGAATCATTCCTCAGAAAAGTCTTTGAAGTGGAGAAAGTTTTATTTGGAATCAGCCCAAGTACCGCACTTCCGATTGCCAGGTCTGCTATCATCGACATGCCCCCAGGGGCTTTGCCTTTCCCACTGCCTTTTTAGGCTTTGTAATTTGTCACCAGGCCTTTAACTTAAGACAGCCCCAAACACAAACAACAGTGAGTACTTCTCCCTAAAATATCAAGGAGGCTGGTAAGGCAGTGAGGATCAAAGTGCCAAATCCAAAGATACTATTCTTCCACCTTTATGCAAAAATATTTTTCCGCTACCCTTGTGAAACCCTGCAGTATCTTCCTCTGTTAGACACCTGGATTTCACTAAGTCTTTGGTAGCTTGATTTTTAACTCAAATCATGTTATATTTCTAGAGGATTATAGCATCAATTGAGATGGCCATTTTTATCATAAAGCCTCAAGGTATATTACACATTTGATTTTAAAACCTTCACTACTATTCCACTTCTGCAACTTACTGCCATGCTACACGCTGAGAATTGTCCTGACCTAAAGCTACTCTTTGGTAATGTGACCCTCCCATTCAGTGCGTTCCTTATTCAGTAAAACACCCATCAGTTTGGATCTTTCTCTGTTTCCTGTACAAACTTCTTATGTATTTACACTCTACATTCTTGAAATTATGTCTTGTACACCATGCTTCCTCTACCACCTGTTGACTGGTAACTCCTCCCATATTGCACTTTAGAATATTCCTGTTCCTTTCATGTTGCCTGTTAGAAATCTGCATGTGAATCCTCAACAGAAATCCAAAACTTGGTATGGCCAAACAGAAGTCATTTCATTGCCCCAAATTCCTCAACCTTTCCCTGTTTGCTTCAGTTTATAAATGCTATTATTAGGAGGATAGAGGGGAGAATTTAAAAGTCTAGGGGACAGAGTAAGGCAGCCTAAGTTCACATTTCTATACTGTAGCAGGTGAGCTATTTAACCTCGTCAAGCCTTAGTTTTCTCTTGTGTAAAATAGGTATCATACCAGTACCAACTTTGCTTGCTGATTCAGGAAATGCATCGGTATCATTGGCTACTTGTCAGCCAATGAATAACACAAAAGGCCCGATCTCCATACCTCTCACTCCTGTTTCATGCTGGGGATCAATGGGCTCAACTTAAAAAGCTCCAAGCACCAAAGAGCACACTGTCTTTTCTTACTTGACTCACATCAAGATTTCATCCTCTGCCCCCAATAAAGAAGTGGCTTTGGAAGGACTAGACTTTGAGTTTTAATTCAACAGTCGTAATAGTTTGGAAGACAGCAGAAAGCACTTTCACCTGAGTTAACTGAGCCCCACCCACTTTTCTCTGCTACCTAAATCCCCAAAGGTCGAAAGTCAGTCGTGAGGCAGGTCCTGATTTTACTCATGACAACACATGGACCTAAGCATTACGTCACTGCCTGGAGATTTGTGGTTGGCACTGTTAGACCAAAGACAATGGTGGGGTGAGGCTGAGCTGGTGGAGACTGAACAGGTGGGCAGTGGGTGATTTTTATGGTCCAGAGTGGAGGTGATAAATGAGAGAGTAGGCCTCCATCCATTGTTGTGTCAAATTATTGTGCATAGCGGTGTCCTGATGCCTCCTGCTTCTTCTATCGGAGATCACCACTCCAGCCACGCCCTCTGTCACTTAACAGTTATCGCACCATTCACTCTGTTTCTTGTTTTCTTCTATAATTTCTTCATACATTGATTTTTGTTAAGTTTAGTATCTTCATAGGAAATACAATCAGGTCAGAATCTAATCAGGACCTATTTTAAACTCTCCCATGTTCTAAACCACACCCATTACATAAAGTTGGCTGGTCTCTTGGAGCAAGGACATTTTGCCATCAGAGGGCACTTATTCATGTGTGTGCTAAAATTGTTCACAACGGTCCATATGACACTCCTCATACAATCTTTTCCTGAATTTTTCAAAGTTTCACCAAGGCTTAAATAATGGCAGATTCCCTGCAAATAAGAACACTGTGCTTGTTTTCCGTTGTCAAGTGACACACTGCCACACGGTTAGCAGCTTTTATTGTCTCGCGGTTCTGTAAGCTGGCATGTGGGTGCTCTGGCTGGGTGCTCTGCTCACGGACTGCAACGGAAGTTTTAGCCAGGTCTTCGATCTCACCTGACGCTCAGGGGTCTCTTCTAATCTCACAAGTTGTTGGCAGAATTTCTCTCCTCATGGTTGAGGGAATGAGGTAACTGCTATCTTGCTGGCTGTCGACAGGGGCTGTTCTTAGCTCCAAGAGGCTGCCTGCCATTCCCTGCCATTTGATCCTCTCCAAGGCATAGCATCCTGCTTGTTAAGGCTGGCAGGAGATTCTCTCTTACTCCTTTTATGGATGCTTCCCACCCAGTGTACCCCTTTCAATGAATTCAGAGTCAACTGAGTAGAGACCATAATTCTTTCTGCTATATAACACAGTCATCACAGCGGTACCCCACCATACTCATAAGTCCCATTCACATTAAGGTTAGGTGATTACATAGCACAGGTACATTAGGGAATCATATTACACTGTTTAATGCCATACAGTAAATCCAAATAAATATTGCATTAATTTTGTAGATGTTCAATAACTGCATCAATGAAGAGTCAACAGCAATTTTGATACCATCTAATAACAATTTAAGATGCAGACTGCTGAAGTTTAAGTACTTCCAAAATGTAAATTAAAGTAGAAAAGAATTAGAGACCAGTGAGTAATTTAAGAATCTCTTTTGACAGAAATTTGGTCTTAGAGTAAATTTTAGCACCTTAAGATAATTAATAAAAGAATCATAATTTACTTTTCTCGCTTATTTCTTATGAATTCAAAGCAGGTGGCTTTGTGAGACCATATGACTTAATTACAAAGCATCAAAAGGTTATAAATAACAAAGTCCCTAATAATAACTTAATTATGCCTTCATATGGTAGATTTCTCCCCTTTTTGTCACATTCTTCTCAGAAACCTTTCCAAACCTCTTAACGATTGCTTTAAAATATATGAATTTCTGCTAACTCCTAAGGTAATATAATACATTTCAAATTGCCCCTTCATATCTGAACTTAAAGGAGTAAGTTTTAATAAAACTGATCATTTCAGGGCCATGCTCTAAAATCCAATTATTAACCTGGAAACTAACTAAGGATACTTTAGTTAAGGAGAAGGCTCCAGATCATCAGACTTTTTCTTTCAGCTTTACTAATCTGTAGCGATCTGATGTGCAGCGGTCTTTAATTGTGTGGGTCCTGTTTCATAACACCTTAGGAAAGTTGATAATTAGAGATGGTCAGTTTGAACTATCCGCTGAATAAGGAAAAGACAAAAAATAAGTGCATGTACTTTAACACAAAATGCAGAAAGCTGAGCAATGAAGGACTCATTTTTACTGATATACAATGTCAAGTAGATCTGAAAATTTTGTAGGTCACAAGGAAATGTACATTGCATTTTTCCTCAAATGCATATGCTGCAATAAATATTTTATCTATTTTGAAGGTCTGTTAAATATATTACACTGGCATTAAATTGCAACATGGGATCCTGAGGAAGTTAAGCTTTTATAAATGTTTCACTTACACAAGTCATTAAATTCATATAATAAAGTCATGGGTTTAAGGCATAATTAAAATATTTGGCAACATGAGCTGTTATGAGCACGAAGGTATACTTAGCACATAATGCAGTTATTACTTTAGCGTTTTAGTGGGACACCATAGTGCATAAAATACATCATGCCCCAAAAGTCTTAATGCAGTCGTGATAAAATGTTGTAAACAAACACAATAAAAATACTATTAGATTCAAGCATTTGTAAAAGATAACGGAAATGCTCATTTTTATAAGAATTTTACTAATAGAATCAGTACAAAGCTGACAGTGACCTGGTAGAATGAGTGTGCAAACCCCCTGGAAATATTAATTATAACAATTTATGCTAATGATTTAGTTAAGTGCTTTTTTAAATCAAGGTGTAATTCTTATCTATAAATTAAACCCAAAATATATTCTTGGGTCATTTACTTACAAACTTTTAACATATTTAAATACAAAAAAATAAAATATTTCCTTTGATTTTATTTTCTTCCCTCCCTTGATTCCTCCCTCCTTTCTTTCATCCTTTTATTTCCCTCCCTCTCCCTCTCCCTCCCTTCCTTCTTTCCTGTCTGTCTTCTCCCTATTTTCTCTTGGCCAAATATAGATCTATGACTAGGGGCACCTGCCTTGCATTCCAAACACTGGATTGACTTTGGTTGTTTTATTCTTATTAAAATGAACGTTGGATGAAAAGTTCAAAGGTAAGTAAAATTTATTAGTCATTATATAATATGTGGAAAACTATGTACATTCTAACACGATTAATGTATTCTTCCACTTTACAGTAGGATTCCTTAAATGGATAACAAGTTTATCGTCCTGAAAATAGAGGTGTTGCTAAGAACTAAATTGCCATATGTTACACAGGCTGAATGGGCTCCAATGCCTATAACTCCATGAGATTTCTCTTGATGCTTCAGAATGATCACAAGTATCAGTGAACATTTCTTTTGGTGGTTGATATACTATTGAGCTAGGATTTAGGTTACTTTGTTGGAGGTAATAGAGCGCAGTGGGCAAGAGAGGAGTTATGGAAATGCAGGAGACGGGATTCATTTCTCCTACTGCGGCTCGGTTGGGCAGGTTGCCTGCTCATCTAGGGCTTGATTCCTTCTCTGTAAACTGAAAGTAAAAAAACAAACATTGCTTATGAAGTGACACAGTGGTTACAGGATAGAATGTGATATGTAAAATGCTTAACACAGTGCCTGGCATATAATGATTTAATAAATGCTAGTATTTTTAGTTCCTTGAAAAACAGTTCCATAATCCAGTGAGTTTGGGCAATAACCATTACTCTCTCTCTCTTTAAAGAGCTCACAATACATTACTGCTAATGAATTGTTCCAGGGAAAAGTATAGTCTCTTTTATGCATTTAGTTAAGGCTAACATGTCAATGATTTGATGGGGTGCCTGTATGTGTATGAGAGAGAGAGACAGAGAGAGAGAGAGAGAGAGAGAGACTAATGTTTCATTTTGCTTTTGTTCTGAAATGACCTGCTCTCTTGCTTTATTTCTACTTTGTCTTTCCATCATCATAAATGAAGATCTTTCTGTTATATTGTCTACAACTACATGAAATAATTTGAATTGGAAAAGTTAAAAATTGTGCATGAGAGCATTTTCTGTTGATGAAAGTGGCTTTTGATATTCTACAGACACAAATTTTTATTTTAATTTTTCTTCACAGTGGAGGTGTGGTACTTTTTCATTCTGACTGGCAAATCATAACTGTTTGGCCAAAAAAAAATTAGATTACTAAAGATTTCTTTACCAACCTCATTTGCAAACATTTCAAGTTTTGTTAGTATAAAATAGCATCTCTTTGTTTTATTTATTGAATTTATTGGGGTGACGTTGGTTCACAAAACCACACAGGTTTCAAGTGCACAACTCAGTAAAACATCATCTGCACACTGCCTCGTGCGCCCATCTCCCCACGCAAAGTCTCTTTCCATCCCCACTTTTCCCCGCTTGGCCCACCTCTCCCTACCACCCTACCCCTTTCCCTCTGGCTCTCACCACACCGTTGTCTTTGTTTATGTGTTATGTATGTATGGTGTTTGGTTAATCTCTTAACTTTTTCCATCTAGCCCTCCAATCCCCCTCCCCTCTGACAACTAATAGTTGTTCCATGTATTCATGCCTCTGTTTCTATTTTGTTCAACAGTTCATTTTTGCTCATTAGATTCCATATATAGTGAGATCATGTGGTATTTATCTTCCTCTGACTGGCTTTTTTCATTTAGCATAATAATCTCCATGCTGTTGCGAAAGGTAAGATTTTTTCTTTTTATGGCTGCATAGTATTCCACCGTCCCTATCTGCTTATTTAAATTACTGTATATAATTCTCATGCATTTATCAAATTGTGAAGTTTTTATAATGGGGATTTCTTAGTACTTTCTTCAGTTATGAAAAATACCCCATCATTTAACATAAAGTGAGTTAATTTTTTAATGTTATAAGAAAACACTATGACAATTTATCAAAAGCCTATCAGTTTTAGCATTAAATATTCTGTAATGCACGTGGATTTCAAGTAAACTAAATTCAAGATAATTCTAAACGTAGAATAAATGCAAATATATTTAAAGTATGGCTTTCTTTTCCTTTTCTTTTTTTTGAGTTATGAACTGAGGATTAAAAAGGGAAAGGGAAAGCTGTCAGAAAAGATCTGTATTTTTAGCTAAGTGGCAATGATTTAATCAATAGAGAAACTGTCCTTCCAGATGTTACCCTTGTAGCATATTGGTAGCAGCTGCACACACGTTCTCATATCGCAGGAGCAGCAAAATGTCCTTCTCTGAACTTGCCTCTTTTCCCGGAGACAACATCGGCAAGCAGAGATGGCCCTCTGAGCTCAGCTGAACACAGAGCTTTTCAAAAGAAGAATATAGATGTGGGGGAGAGCAGAGGGTAGCATTGTGGCTCAGCAGCAGTTTTCAGGAAATCAAAATCGAGGAGTTAAATATATTCTTTTTATTGTTATTGTTTTTATTCTTTTCTCAGAGTTCAAAAACATAAAAGTTTATAAAAAAATGTGGTTTTTTAGTTATTATTTTCCTAAAGATTCTAATGTCATGCCAGGAAAAAATTCAGGACAGACTGTTACACAAAAATGTAGCGATACAGGGCGTCTACCTTCCCTGTCTTCCCAGTTCCCTTCTTTTCCCGTTTTCCTCGCTTGCCCCTCCTTCCTATGCCATGTGGTGCACAGTCGTTATTCCCTCAACAAATCTGCTCACAAAAAGATTTTATATTTTTTTCATGAATTTACTTCCAAATGTTATCTTTGTAAAGTTTATTTGCATTTTATTTTAAACCTTATCTCAGACTGTGGAAGCAAAGAATTTAACACCCTGTTAAGGGGATTTTAAGCATCACTTGGCAGGCAGGGGTATGTTTTCTGCGAGCAAATCCTTTTTCTGCTTCTCAGAAATAATATTCTCTGTAGTTGCTTCTCCAGGTGGGAAGGGAGAATAGCTTAGAAATAAAATCACTGGGTTTAGGGATGGGCAGACATAAATTTGAATCTCTGCTTCTGCCAGTTATTGCTTGAGTGATATGGGAAAAGTCACTTAACCTCTCATTTTCCATTTCAGTTAGATGAGTTAGTATTCAGCTCTCCCTCTCACATGGCTGCCGTGAGAATTGAATGGGTTATTGAAAAAGTATATAACTAATAAATGGAAACTATTATTATTGTATTAGCTTGGTTTGGGTTGAAGAGTAAGCATATTTGATTTCCTTTAATTATTAAATTATTTTTAATAGAACAGTATGGGTCTGTCTTCTCCTATATGAAACATTAAAAACTTAAACTATCCATCACCTAGATGGCTGCCTGTGTTCAGTCCAACATCCTCTGGAAATCTCTTCACTATTTCCACTTCAGTATCGGCCTGTCACATCATATTCAGCATTTTCTCTGTTCTTTTTGCACTAGGATCAATACTTAACTATAGCTGCCTACCTTCCTTCTGCCAACAAATAATGCCTGAGAAGAAGAATGCTTCAGACTCAGCAAGAATAAACCAGATTAGAGCGTAAGCAAAGTCAACTATAACCTCACAGGTTAACGTAGTATCAGTAGCACTGAAATTCAGATTTCATACTTCCTCACTTCTCAGGGTTGAGATATAGTGATACAGCTTCATAAACTAAGACCTGGCTTAGTTGGCTTTCTGGATGGGACAGACTAGTGGTGATATCCAGTGAGACTTTCAAAACTTTCTTCATTTCTTCAGATGATCATATCTGGTTATCTGATAATACCACAATAGTAATCCTATACTACGGCTTACTGCTCTTACTCATTAAACAATTCACATTCATTTAGCAACATTTCCTGGATGCCACCGTTAGGCTTCTCATAAATCAAGATACTGATGTGCTCACCTCAAATCTGAGTCTTTTTCAAATAGTCTGTTCTAATGTAGTCGGAGGTAATTCTCTACTACTATCGCTCCAGCGATACTCTTCTCCTTTCACATTTTATTCTAACATCACACCATTCTGTAATCATGCAATAACAAAACTGACTGGCTATATAAAGTCTGGCTGGTTCTCCCTTAACAATAGTTCCAGTATCCCCTACACTATTTATAAAAAATTGATTACCATGAATTTAATTCAGGTTTCTATCATTTCCTGTTAATACGCATGTGCTTTCTTCACGTGCTGCTGCCGGGTCCTGAACGGGCGTGTCTTTGACAGAACACACACTTGAAAAGTACGAAACTTGGCCTCCACAGGCAATGCTGCCTCCTCTAACTTCTCAACACACACAAAAGAGTGCTTGTTGGTTTTGGGTATTATCATTCCACCAGCAACATGCTTATGGTAAGTATATTTTATTGCTTCTTTTAAATAATTAAACTAATCAACTCAAAGATAAAACTATTGTTTACTGATATATCTAGGAAAAGCTGCGTGTTGTTTTCATGGTTTGTTCTTACGTTAGAAACTATGAAAACGAAAACTGTTTAATCATTATATAAATGTTTATTTATGTACATGGAAGTGAAATTAAAAGAAAGTAGTTTTCCTCACCTAGCATTATCTGTAAATTATCCTAGTGCATCTTTGTGTCTATGTTTCCAATGTTTTTGTTTGTTTGTTTTAATCTGGGTGGATGGAAGGAGTATAGGGTGATAAGTGATAGTGAGATTGATTAATAAGATGATTCAGTTGTGCAACAAGTGTTTGCACTGTAGTATTAACAAAACTGAAAAGAAGTTATTCCTTTCTTACTGCTAGTTTGGGAACCATTTCTTACATACATAGGCCAATAAATTGAAATGAACATATCATTCTTCAGTGAACCAGGAAAAAATATATTTAAAAAGGTACCACATTGGAATAAATCCCTTGATTTTTCTAGGTAACATATAATTAAATAAATTTAATTATCTAACTGGTTAATTCTGAAACATATTTTGTTATATAAGGAGAATTAGTGTTTATATGAAAAGTTTTACATCAAATTTTTCATTTTTAGAAATAATAACAAAAGAAAGAATTTTCATGTTATATTATCTTTCCCAATTATATCATATTTTTTGTCTTTCAGACCCAATTTGATATGTTTCACTAGGATATATATATACATTTAATAAATAACACCAGCTGATATTCATTTCTAATATAGTTTTATGAGACAGAGAGAGGAAGAGAGAGTTAAGGATTATTATACTTTAGGTATGTAATATTTTTGTTAAGTTTTTAAATTTAAGGTCGGTTGAATAACAAAAATACTTGTCCTTAATATTCACATCTCAATTTACATTTTGCAATGATGAATGTTGCTCCCCATGAGAAGTGCATTTGTAGAGTTGCACACATTTGTAGAATCTCCAGGAAAGTTTAGACAAATTTAAATTGAGTAATTCCAATGCCCCAGCATATATTTTATATTTGTTATCTACTTTATAAATTCTTCAGTTAGTAGAAGTTGCTACATGTGTGGTGAGAGTATTTGTGTCTACCCAGAGTTATGACTAACTTCATATTAGCGGACTAAAGATCTAAGTCTCCTTCCTTTTAAATTCAGAGAAATTGCATCAGTTGGCATCAACTTGTATTATTAAGGGTTCTGTGATGCTCGCTTTTTCACTAGGAGCCACCTTTCTTATATCTTTACTCCTCCTCCTCTCACCCCAGTCTACATGGAAATCTATCTGGGGAGAAGGTTAGTCATGTTTAGTGCAGTGCAGTGTTTGAAGAGACAGGGGGTCCCCAAGACCATAACTGCATGTTGGCTGAACTGACACTTCTTTCCCAGAATGGTCATGTGCTTGGTGGAAAAGAGAGCTGGGGCAGTCCCGTGAAGAAGCTGGGACCACCCTCCATGTGTTTGCTCCTCGTCAATGTGAAAGAGGGGAACCAGCACCTCTTCCGATGCCCTAGAATAGTCGGAGTAAGAGCATCCCCAGGGAGGCACTGTGTGCTTATGTGGAAGTCAGAAGTCTGTCTTGTGCCCGTCCTACCACCTTGTCTGAGGTGGAGCACATGGAGGAAATGAAAGAGAGTTGCTATTGATAAACAAACCATATGGGCCCCATTTGCTCCAAGACTCAAAAGGCATTGGTCTAGACTTAGCTTATGGAGAGGGGAATTTTAAATCAAATGAGACCGAGGTTTTCATGAAGTTCTAAATAATAAAAAATGACTGATTAATAGTGGAGAATAACTAAGAAGATGGTCAAGGAAGTGAGCATCCTCAGTGGAAAGATGGAGAGGAATGAGGGTGGGTTAATATATCATAGATGAGACAGTTACTGCAACATTTTTTTCATGCTTTTTCCCTAATGAATTGACCCTCTTCAATGAAAGAGTGATGTGTACATATCAAGTTAAAAACACGCATTTATACAATATCATGTGTATGACGTCCAGCAAGTGTTGTGTCTCCCTTTTGTGGCTGTAGATCCTGCTTACCTCTGTGATTTTCATAGATCATGTATTTTCATTATGATCCCAAGTGCTAATTTCCAAACCTTATCATGGTAAGAGATAATCATTTAGGTAAAATAGTTTCATAGAAATTATCTTAGTACCAGTATTTTATAAAATATTTCCTATGACCCTTCAATAATCCTTACAAAAAGATGTATTTCTTCTCATTTAAGCATTTTCCAGCTTCCTTAACTGTGAAATGGACATAGTAATAATTGTCTCCCTCATATTGTCTTATTAAATTTTGTATTATTTTTCTTATCTAAAAGTCTTATGAATGCATGTCAGGAAAACACTCCTTAGAGATAATTGCAGTAGGACATTTAAAATATTTTTTTTCTCCATTCTCCTGAGACAACCTGTCCTAAAATACAACTCAGAGTTCTTTATTTTCTACAAAACCTGGCCACGGATACAGCGTTTCAGGTCTCGAGGCACGTGGGAGATCATACAGTCCAGTCCATCCGTCTCATCAGTGAGCTGTCTGCAGAATCAGGGCGCCGTGATGGCGTCTCACCACAGCAGCAGCTCAGTGTTGAAATCAGCCTTTGGCCCTCTACGCCTGCGGACTCCATGGGTCCTCTACCTGATCCAAGTCACTTTAGCTTAAGGCCCTGTTTTATACACAGCAGATCACTCCTGGTGACTGGACACTAAATCCGACTTTAAAACCTGATCTCTGTCGAAATACGTGGAGTACAGCCAAATGAGAAAAGCAAAAGTTATAAATTTCAGAGCTTTCTCTAGCAAAGGAGCCAGCCACTATCGTTTGCATTTTGGCAGACATTCACCGCTGGGCAGAAGGGGGTGGGGGGGGAACAAAAGGAAAGGCTGCGACCAGGAGTGGCTTGGTTGAAGGCTGTTGTCACCAAGCAGCGATAAGCACAATGTCTGAAAGCGGAAGCATGGAGAACAAGGTGACAATATGTGATTAGTTAGGGTTTCGAGAACTCTTCCTTTTGCCAAGTTGGGAAATGTGGAGAATATCACCGAGGCTTGGATACAGTAAATAACAGTGAGGTTTGCATTGTGACGTAATCACTCTGGGACAGTGATGAAGAAAGTAATGGGAGGCAGAAAGGCTCCAGAAAGTGGCCTAATTACACAATTGCATTTTAGCAACTATTTTTCCCTTTCAAAGTCACCTAATTAGAACCTCGAATATATCTACTAAGAAGATGAAACTTGGGGAAATGAAACGAGTTTTACATAATTTTAACTTACTTCTTTATTAAACCAAGAAGACAATAAATACAAAAAAAAATCCATAGTTTCTGCCATGTCATTTTTTTCATGTGCATTTCCATTTCCCCTTCCTTATTCTTGCATATTCCGCATCTAGTTTTTGTATGTTCCTTCTGTATTCCTCCTCTCTAAAACCCAAAGGGACATCACTTTGCCACATGCAAAAAGAACAAGATCATCATTATTCAATTGCCTTAATTCCATTGTTACAATGACAACGCCATTGGTAATCAATAAAGACATAGAAACAGTGGCTAAAGCAAATGGTAAGTTCAGTAAAGTAGTCAAGTTAAACAATTGCTCACCTAAGTGAACACGATTAATAGATTTCGAGCACACCTTACAGAGCACATTGGTTCATCCATTCCCATCCTCTTTCCACCTTTCCCTTTTTCTCAGTGTCACTCTCACTGAGGACTTACAGACAATGAAACAGCTAATTAAACATCTCACTGTATCAATACAAACTGAAGGTTCTAAATTTCTTAATATCAGTGATTTATCTGTAATGAAGAATTTTATACTTTATAAAAATATTATAATTCTATAAATTATCCATGTGTATTTGATTAAATTTTTAGAAGAAAATGAGAAAAGTTCTTCATGATCTCTTCATAATCCAATCCAACTAACTTACATGATAATATAAGGGAGTTTTTCTAATATTTTTCTGACCCCCTTCATCCTCTGTCTCTTTCACTTTTCACTTATTTGAGCTTTCATTTATTTGTTAAATATTTTGTGGTATTTTTTTCATTCATTCAACAATTCATTTTAAAAACAATTGAAAATGTACCAGGTATTAAACATTACTTTGGGGCTGGGAATAAAAAAGAAAATGGTTTAATGGTTTCTGTCCTTAGACATTTAAATTTCAATGAAAAATCCCAAGTTTGTGACAATTGTTAACATAACACAGGATTATATGCTTGGTAGAAGTAAGCAAAGTCTTCCTAGGTGGAAGTAAACATTACAGACATCCCCCAAATGTGGGAGCATAAGAAACTTATCCTGAAGATTTTTAAGGCCAGTAACTTTTAAATTTTTTAAGTAAGTCTTTTGGACACACTCAGGAAGTTAAGAGTATAGAAGAGGTGGTGGAGGACAGAGAAAACTACTAACACAATGGCTAACACCCAGAATTCCAGCAGAAGGAGACATGCTGCTCAATGCAACTGGTTACATTACAAAATTCAAAACATGTTTCTATTTGGTACTTAAGTCTTAGTGTCTTGCTACACGATTTTTACAAGAATAAGCCATCATTGTTAGTAAGGGTAGCCAATAATAGTTCATTAAAACAGTAAGATATAGATATACATCTCCTTCTACACTCAACAGGAGACCTAGAGAACAGGTCCTGAGGATTTGAAACGAGGAAGAAAGTACAAAAATCCTACCCCTGCCTCTGCCTCTTGTACTTTGAATGCTAAAGCTCGACCCCCCACAGTGGACCTAGACTAGCTCCACAACAGAGATCGATCCTGCTGAAAGATCACAGTGGCCAGAGATAGGTTCTCACAGCCCCTGCTATTATGCATCAGTAACTCTCAGTTCAATGTCTGGGTGAGATGCATGTCATGTTTCAGCCTAGCATTTCCTGTTGCCACAGTGAGTATCATGATTACTTTTATGTGTCGTCTTGGCTGGGCTAGGTACCCTGATATTTGGTCAAACATTACTCTAGGTGTTTCTCTGAAGGCTTATTTAAATAAGATTAACATTTAAGTTGGTAGACTTTGAATATCCAGATTACCTTTCAGAATATGTGACCTTCATCCAATAAATTAAAGGCCTTAGTAGAAAATCTATTCCTCTGTCTAACACCTATCTATCTATCTATCATCTATCTATCTATCTATCTATCTATCTATCTATCTATCTATCTATCTATCTACCTATCTATCTACCTATCTACCTACCTATCTACCTACCTATCTATCATCTGTCTTTCCCGTGTCAACATGCGTCTCTGGAGAATGTTGACTAATGCAATGAGCTATAGTTTGTTTCTGAAGAGTTATAAGGTAGGGGATTCCTTAAATCCAGTAAGTGCTTCAAATGTTCAAAGGCCAAATGTTGCACTAGTCAAAGGAGAAGAGGTCAATACCCCTAACAGCTCAGTGACTGTAAACAACACAGGCTCATTTCTTGCCCTTCACAGGTGGCCAGGGACTCTGCTGGGCTTTGTCACAGTCTCCTTACTCAAGGCCCAGGTTAACAGAGTGATAATGTGACAACTTTGGGAGACAACATCACTCACCATGACAGAGGTGAGAGAGTATAGTAAACACATGCTGGTTCTTAAACTCACATCGTGCTACAGATTTTTCTTTTTTCATGTATCTCTTTGGTTAAAGTAGTTCATACGGTCGAATCCAAATTCCCAGACCTGGCAATTTATAATCATAAAGGAGAGGAAATACTATTTCAGTCTAACCCAAATATACACTTTTCTCATGCAATAATATAGTCTGTAGAAATGTCACTCCGCTATCTGGAGGAATAGAACTGTACAGACAGAGTAGGGGAGAGGACATTTGGTTTAGGAGACTATTGCAGTAATCCAGACAAGAGATTGTTGACAATAAATTGAATAGTGGTGTTTAAAATGAAAAGAGTGAATAAATTGGAGTTATTAAGAGAAAAGAATAAACACAGCTTTTTGGCTGATTGACTATGGGGTGTATAGGAGAAGAAGGGATCGATGATGACAGCCGGGTTTTTACACCTGAATAAATAAGTTTGGGTACCTGAATAAATAAGTTGGAGGTTGTGTTTTCATGTGGCATAGTAGTGAGAGCTGACCAACATGGGGGTGACTGGATACACTCTCTCAGATAAACTGCACAGGAAAAGTAAAATATTTTGGTGGACAGATATTGAGTTCAATCACTACCATTTCAGGTTTGAGGTACTTGTAAATTGTCCAAGAAGTGTTATGGAACCAAATTTCAGGATATCAGGAAATTCTGATTATTCTTGATGATCTTTTTCATAAAAATCTTATAGCGAAATAATAGAAGAAGGCAGAATAAAGAAGCTGATATTTAAGGCTCCTTATTCAGAAGAGTATCAAATGAGAAATAAAAACAAAACATACAAACACAGAGAACATTCAGATACACAAATAACCAAGTGAAAATAGGTAAAAATAGGTAGACACAGAGATAGAAAGCAAACCAGGATAGAATGGAGTCCACATAAAGCCAAGGGAAGAGAAAATATATTTTAAGAAATGAGGGAGAAATCTTTAGTTATTTAGATTTTTTAAAAAGGTAAAAAAAGTTAAGTCTACGTACAAATTATTGTCATAAGGCAGTTATCACTCTGTGTCTGTAACACAGTCTAGTTATGAACCAGGCCAACCCAGAATGTAGTTAGTGAAATCATCCTGACTGGCCATAAATCTGGTCCTTATAATAGAAACTTTACAGTTATTATAAAAATATTGTGTCTTTGGCATATATGACTAGACCCTCTGGGTATGTGTTGACATGCCATAGAGAAGAAACCATCTGCCCTTGAATAAGACAAAAGTGACAAATTGTTGGGGATATGTGTGTGTGTGCATATAAATTTAATACCTATGGACATATTTTGAAACATTCACAAAACAATTTATTTGTAGAGTTCTATATCTAGCTATGGAGACAATAGCAAGAAGGTAAATTTTGTCATATTCTAGGGTAAACAACCATGTGAAAAGGGAGAAAATATTTATTATGTATGCAGCTATCTGGAGATAGAAGGATGCAATCAGACTCTATTTAAAGGTAGAGTCTCATCCTCATCCATGAAGTGAATTCATATATGATAGAACAGACTGGTTCCCACAGCTACTGTGAACAAAACATTATGTGAAACTATTATTTAAATTAAGTTAAAATACACAACCAACCAATTATAGATTGCATAAGAAATTAAGTGGCATCTGAGTATTATTTACCTATGTATGACACACTAAAGTAATATTTTTTGTTAAATTGTATTAAATTTATAAATCAGAATACTAATCACTTAGAAATATATTTTCTATTGCAGACTTATAGAATATTAAAAATACTTTATGTAGGTTACTGGTTTTTCTGTAATTCATGTAGTACAAAATGATTTCTATATAAATCAGTAATCAGAAGAGAAAGAGGATTTTGTTCAAAGAGGGATATCCACTTATAAAGGGGTGCAGAGCATGAGACCATGAAAGTAGGGGAATAACCCTCACAATCCAGGATTGGGGGCAGGGAAGAGCAGAAGGTACAGCGTTTTAGGTACATTGCATATCAAAGGCAGGTTAACAGCCTACGGCTTCCTGAAAGGAAGATCGAGGAAGCTGCAGAATTTCGTAGTGAATATGAGAATGTTTAGTGACTTTTGACATAGCCCGCCCAGATGCCTGAGCATCACTGCAAACCCTTGCCCTGCCTGAAGTCGGCAGCCAAAAGACTCAAAGACACTGGGGAGCTGACAAAAATGGCAGGCACCAAAACACTGTAGGACGAGCTGGATATTAGATCACACAGGAAGTTCTGAGTGGAGCATTTAAAGTAGAGTGGGCTGCCACGAGGTCAGAAGGTCTGCCTGGAGGTCTGCTTGGAGAAGACGGTGGCAGAGCTGGCTGTGCTGTGGGGACCTGCCTGGCCACCCAGAGTCATGAGAGATGCTTGGAGTTGAACTGTGACTGGGAACGCTGAGCTGCAGACTTCTGTGTTTCTGAACATGGTGCCTCCAAATGGGGTATTCTGAAACTGGCCCGGTTTGGCAAAGAGCGGCAGGGTTACGTGTTTTGAGGTGGTTAAGGGAACGTGACTTAATGGTAGAAATCCACCATTACTCTAAATCTGTGTAACCTTTAAATAAACAACCCTTTTCCTTTTTCACTAAACTCTTGCCTTGGAATTCAGTTTTGGGGGTCGGGCAATTGGACCCCACAGGTGTTCAGAGCACATTGCTAGGGATCTGTAACCCATTGACATACTTTTACTTTCCAATACACTAATGTGGAAAACTCCCCTGTATTGCAGTTGATTTCTGTTGTCTTTGTTACATTAACAGAATAAACCAATTTCTGCAGTGACAAGGACAAAAGAATTAAAGAGTAAAATATATTTACCTGTTAAAAACAAACAAACAAAACAAAACTTGCTTTTATGGTTTTTGTGTCAATATCAAATTGGGAGAATGAACCTGCTGTGTATGTGGAGAATATTTATCTTTTAAAGCTTTTTGCTATAGTAGATAAAATATAAGAGAAGAAATAAATGACAATAAGGAGAACTATATAATAATGCTAATGGCTTTTTCTGACCTTGGGAAAGTCACTTAACCTCCTGGTGACTCAGCTTTTCCATCTGTAAAACTGAATGGTAATTACCTCATTTATTCTGCACTCAATAGGTTGCCATTTGTATGAGACTTGTTCAGCATCAAGGACATTTCTTCAAGGATTCTTTCTTCTCATAGCCTGGTTGTCTATTTTTTACAATTTCAATGGCGAATAATTTGATCACTATAACAAAATGAGGGGGGAGCATAAGTTATCTACTGCTGAACAATAGCTGAGAGTTAAGCCATAATAATATACTCCATATATATTTTCCAGTGAGTATGAGATTGTAGGTGGAAGGTGAGAGCCACAGAACAGAACAAACTACATTTAATTAATAGCATTGATGCAATATTGCTTAGTGATTTTAAGTCAGCTTCTAAAATACGTATAAACTTTTTCAAATCAAAATCACAGCTATCAAAGAAGGCTTTGCACACCATCTGTTGTACATATACATTTTACAAATGGTTTTCTCAGCGCTTACTCATGAGGTCAACTACTTACCTCACTCTTATTCTTTAAAAATGCAAACAGATGTTTCGCTTTTCTTCCTTATATCACCAATTCTGACTAATGATGGTGAATTTCAAGTTGATAAAATTTTCCTGACCCACATTTCATCTTCCAAATAACTTTGAGTCTCACTAGTTGCTTGACACTGCTTTCTCATTTAGTAAACACATCGATTACTTGACAAGGAAGAGCTCAGCTAAATTTAACATTTTTAGGATCGATTGAGATACTGCCTCACTATTGGAAGAGCTAATACTAGTTTAAGTGCAGCTTTTTCCTCATATCTGGGATACTGGACTACAAATGCACTTTAAATTTTTCAGTGATTCTTGCCACCCAGAATCCATAATTATGTGAACATTAACATCCATGGTTACTAACTCTAGAAATGTGTGTAAGCAATAGGGGAAGGTATTGTTTACATTTAATGCATAATTAAAATGTTTGATTTTTGTGGTTACTGATTTGTATATCCAAGTGGCATAATGAAGTGGTTCACTAGAAAATAATTTGAAAGAAGCTGAAGACCAACACAAAGGAAGGGAGGTGTATGAAGTCATAGGAGCTTAGCATTACTCAAATCAGCTACCAATAGAAGCCATGAAACATTCTTGTTGGACTGATAAAATACCGTTATAACACACATTCTCAGTTTTAATTTTAATTCACCTGTGTGTATTTTTAAGTATTTATTATAATAAAATCCCACAAGTAAAATTATGCTGTCACCTTTAGTATCTTGTATTATATAGAAACATACACTGTTAAAAGCCTTCTAACCAAACCTTAAACATATTATACAATGGACATCTATGCATTGTTCTTGTTTTCTACAGATGACAGTGTCACCAAACTTTTTGTCACAAAACATAGGTCCCCTTATTTTTCAGGCTCCCATAATATTTACCTTAATGACTGGAAAATTGAAGGAAAATTCTTCTTGGAGCTTTTCAAGCTTTCACTGTCATTCCCCTTGAGGTCTCAGCCCTCACTCCATCCCCCTGACAATGCCCTGTGTTAAGGAGGTTGAGGGGGAGCCCCTCTTTCAACTATTAGGTACTGGATTCTGCTTTTGTTGTCTATTTCTGCACAGCAAACTACCTCAACCTAAGGGCTTTAAATAGAAAATTTAAAAATTATATTTCATGTTTTTATAGGTGAAACATTTGGAAAGAGCTTGACTGGTTAATTCTTTTGCATCATGTGACATCACATGAGATGTGATGACATCACATGTGGTATCCACATGGCATATGGGCTTCATCATAAGTTACATTATGTCTTCACTGACATGTCTAGTGGTTTGGAGACAAAGGCTGGAAGGCTGGGCTCAGCTGGAAGTCACAGAGGTACCTACATGATTATGCTGAACATGGGGTAGTTGGATTTCTTAGATGGCAGCTCAAGGACCCAAAGGGATGGCTCTGAACTAACAGTCTGTGGTATTACCTATGACCACAGCCATAGCAGCGGGAGATTCTATTTTGGTAAGCCTGCATTTAGCTAACCATAATGGATATGGGGAAGTGATGTAATAAAGTTGGATTATTGGAATTGTAGGTCAGTTGTGAAGGGAGAAGAAATATAAAAATAAATAAGTAAATTTCTGTGGCATTAGAAGGACTTCAAAGAATGAGAGTGCTAATCCAAGAATAGCAGTAACTATAAACAAATATTTTATATAAAGTATTGGGTTGGCCAAAAAGTATATTGTTTTTTTGCATAAAATAAAAGATATATGTTTTTTATTTTCACCAATAATTTTATTGATTTGTATTTTGAGTATGTTGGTTATCTCCTGCATGGCATAAAATTGACTGTTCTCAATTTATGTTTCATTTTGATCGTTATTAACTTCAACTAGTTTACCCAACTTGTGGAGCATCGTCCAGCAAGAGATCTCCAGCACAAAACTTTGCAAACCACTTTTGACATGTTCAATCAGTCACAGCACCTTCTCCATACACTGCACAAATCTTTTGTGTGTGTGTGTTTCAGTTGTGTTTTTACCTTTCTTGAAATAATAAAGCATAATATACTGAAAATGTTGTGTATTTTCTTCCATCTTCAATACTAAAATGGCTACACAGAAGTTCACCAATTTTGATTTTTTTAATGCACTCTGATATGACAGCTGTCATAATACAATCTAACAAAATTGTTTTGAAGGAAGTTATAGACAACTAAACACTACCAGAGCCATCTTACAGAAAAAAAACATGTTGGCCAACCCAATATTATAGTACCATAAAGATACGCTATAAAATTAGCTCTGCGTCAATGTTAAGGGAAACTAAATTTGATTCAAAATGTACTAACCAGGGTTCCAGTGGAAAACCTGACACAACTTCATTATGATGATTCAAGAAAAGTTTAACAAAGGAATGTTCACAAGTATGTGCGAGGGGTAAGGAAACCATGAGGGGTAATGAGATAATCCAGGAACAGTGAGAGTGAAGATTCATTAAGGAGAGCGAGTGGCTACAAACAACTGAGAACCGTGGGTAGAGACAGATTCTGGGGAGCTGCGCACTGCATGCAATGGATACAGTCAGCCCAAATTCCTCACAGAGACAACTGTGGAAACACAAAACTCAACTCACTCGCCTGTGATTTCCTACTCAGACCTTCCGTTAGCCAGATCTAACCAAACAGTAGAGAACAATGACATAGTCCATTCATTCCAGTCATGAAACAAACAAAAACAAGAAACAGCAGGAACCAAATCCTAATTGAGGGATATTCTACAACATACCTGAGAACACTCCTAACAAATGTCAAGGTCATCAAAAAAAACCCCCAAAAAGATAAAATAAAAGAAAAAGAAAAGAAAACGTGAGAAACTGTCACAGCCAAGAAGAACCTAAGAAGATGTGACGACTATGACATGGTATTCTGGATGCGATCCTGGGACAAAAATATATATACAGGCCAGGCATGTCCAGAAAAATTCTAGCCATTGTTCATATAGCGAGAACTGTTTGCAAGACATCAGTATAACCTGGTAGCCAAGGAGACTAGACTGGAATGTGCATGTGTGAACAGTGACAACTTCACTGTCCTTGTCAGTGGCGGTGGTAGACACCATTGAGTGAGCATGAGTACTGTGAGGCCATCACATTCAAAATGACTGAGTGAGTAGAGCAAGGAATCTGCATCAAAGTTTGCATTACTCTTGAACATTCCTCTGCAGAAACTATTTGGATGATCTTGAAGGCCGCAGCTATGAGCAACTGATGATCGGCTGCTTCATCACGACAACATGCCCACTCATTCATCAAGTCTTGTGCAGAGTTTTTTGGTGAAACATCAAATCATGCAGGTGACTCAGCCCCACTACAGCCAAGATTTGACACCTTGTAACCTCTGGCTTTTTCCAAAACTAAAATCACCTTTGAAAGGGAAGAGATTTCAGACCATTGATGAGATTCAGGAAAATATGACAGGGCAGCTAATGGTGATTGGGAGAGCTGTGTGAGGTCCCAAGGTGTGTACTGTGAAGGGGACTGAGACATCACTGTCTTATGTACAATGTTTCTTGTATCTTGTGTCTTCTGCAGTAAATGTCTCTAGTTTTCATATTACATGGCTAGATACCTTTTCATATTACATGGCTGGAGAAATATATAGGAGATCATATTTACCATATATACATATGGTAAAAACTAAGGAAATCTGCATACAGTATGACCTGTAGTTCATAATAATAATGCATCAGTATTAGTTTATTAATTGTAAAATATGTAGCATACTAATGAAAGATGCTAAACACAGAGGAAATGAGGTATGGGTATGTACCTATACCTAATTATAAAGATACTTTTTGAACCATCTTAACAATTTTTTGTAAATTTAGACTTGTTCTAAAATAAAAGTTTATTTAAAAAACTTTTAAACAGTCATTTTGTTTTTAGTGTTTTTAATGTTGTTGTCACCAAGCTTTGAGTGAAATATACCTTCCATTCCATTTGTAAGCATGAAACCACTTTCGAATAGAATGCGCCTCAGAAATCTCAGTAACTCTTGGTAATAATACCTGTTCATTCAGGTATATTTCTTTCTAGTCCCATCACAGTGCTTGGTATATTGTGGGAACTCAAATTTTAAAACTAACCTTTTAAATTCAGAAATATTAAAGATGAATCCACAGTTTGAAGCAAGTCATCTAGAGCCATATCATATTTTTGATATTTAAGAATGAAAATATTAAAAGTAAATAATTTTCTTATTAATTCAATGGGAATTACATGAAATATTGAATTACAAACATGACTTTCCTTAGAATGGAAATGTATGTACGTAAGGTATAAACTGTAAAAAAAAAGATATAAAACAAACAACATAAAAGTCACCAGTTTTTATCATCATGAGCAAATATTAATATTTGGGCTGCACTTTTCTCTTTCTCTTGATAATAATTTGCATTGGTAGCATACACCATGGTGTTTTATTTATGTGTGTAAACACAACTAACTCCACTTTGCAAGTTAACACTTCTGAAATTTGACCAACTTCAGATGAATTAAACTCTGCTATAGACAAAGCTTAAACATATACTGCACCATGTCAACAACTAATGACAGTAATGATTATTCCAATAATATTATGTACAGTCAGTTGTCATCATCTCCCTGAATCTTTAACTATAAGCTCTATGGAAAGAACCTGTTTCCGAATGAGGGAAAAAAATGGCAGTGTATATTAACCCATTAACTCTCAGAACAATCTGTTCCCCACGCATTTTGTTGACACTGATTGTTAGAGCTCTCTTGCTGGCGTCCTGACACAGAATTGTTTAACAAGCGCGCTGGGAATTAGAGGGCTTTCCTCGGAGTCGCGCAGAGCCTCCCCGCTGCACTCATTGCGCGCTGCCTCTCTCAGACTGACCTGGCATTAACTAAATTGGATGTCAAGTGTGTCCGCGTGATCCAGCTGCCAGGGACATTGCTCCGTGGTCTCCTCAGACGAAAGACAAAACACCCTGAAATGAATGGAATAGAAGATTTGAAGAAGCAGGTGGAATACAAAGGGTTTGTCTTTTACTTTTGGATGTATTATATTCTGATACTTCGGTGCTGTATTGAAACAGCTGACATAAGCTTTCTATCAAACATGGAATTAGAGGCATTCGTTCATTCACAGACTCACATACACCCAAAAAGCAGTGCACTTAAAACTTGCTGTCCTAACTTTCTTTTAGATCCCATTTTATAACAAGTACTTTCCTCTTACTGGCACCGAACTAAATTTTGAGAAGTATTATCATAGAAATGATTCTCTTTCATTTGCAATTTTCTTAATAGTGGTAACACTTATAAACATGGTCATATGCATAACTGGTACCTGGTTATGCTTTTAATTAAAATCATATTCAAGTTTGGTTACAGAATAAAATTTAGTACAGCCATGTTATAACCATAAAATAAATAAAACATTTTAAAAGCATACTGATTTCCTGTAATCGGAATGCTATTTTTTAATGAAACTGCCTGATGATGTCATCTAGATTAGATTTCACTGTTTTTCCTGAACTTTGCTTAAGAATTCTGAATGAAGAAATTCCTGAATTTTAACCCATCCTTTAAAATGCATATGAACTTATATCCACTTCAGTATACTTCTCTTGATTTCTTCAGATTATAATAGTGTTATATTTGTAAATATTTTAACACTTCTGACCTATGTCATAAAATTAGCATTGCAAATATATGTGTGTGTGATTAGATTATGCACTGTATTGATAAGAAAAATACATAAAATAAAGTGAAAAACATTAAATAGACACAATTATTAATATACATCATCTCCCTTCCATTAGTCACAGAAGTCCAAATATTAATCCAGCAGACATTGGCCAGAATAAAATACTACATTTTCCGGCATCTTTGGCTGGCCACTGTTATTGTACATTAATGTGGACCATGAAATATGAGAAAAAGTGGTGTGAAGCGTTTTCAGAAATCTGTAAAATAACATTATTTTCCATTCTGCTACCTAGAAGCCTGTGGTAATGGCTGCAGTGCCAGCAACCATTCCGAATGAAGAGGTGTACTGGTGGGCATCAGATCAGGAAGGTAGGAGCTAGAATCTCGGAGGTAGCAGTAGGTTTCTATAATGTCCAAGATTCCTAATTTCAAGTGCATTTTTTCAGAGAGATCATATTCTGTTTTAGCCACACTAGTACTGTGTGGTTTCTTCTACATTACACCTGATCCCAGCTAATAGAGGGAGGTATAGGGATGAGAGTACTTACTTAGCCTTTGAATCTAACAAATTACACAATCACTCAGTTTTCTTCTGTATATTTTAATTTTTATAATTGTCAAAATTTGTATTTTAAACTGTATTTAATTGCTTAGCTAAGAGTACTCTTTCACATATACTTCCCCGTCTTCATGATGAAGCATACAAGTATATTCTAATCAGTTGTGCCAAGTATCAGATATAATTTGTTTCTAATTATTTTTGAGTGCAAACATGGATGATAATAAATTAGCACACATAGAATTCTGTCTCTTATTCTCCTGTAGGCAGCCACTAGTGTATGTATTTCTATGAGTGGACTGCTAGTGCATATGGGCTTCATTACATGTACCACTGGAGGTTCACTCATGGATGGGACTCGTTGCAATTTAATTGCTTAAATTCCCATACAAAATCTGTTCTTTCAAGTATAGTTATATCGATAAAATAAAAACCTTTCATCATGGTATAATCCCTTGAATTTTGAAATATCAAGAGAAGGAATATTTCCATTTTATCTATATCTAGATCTGTGTCTCTATGTCTACATATATATTTATAGCTATATATTATATATATCTGGATGTAGATACACATAGGTAGATATGCATATGTCTGCTTGAAGAAGTAACTTGGAATAAACTTCTCTACTATAAATATCTTTAGAAATCGGGACAACTTCCCTGAAATAAAAGTTTTCAGACATTGTGCAACATGTGGCACAGAGCTGTGATCACTGAGAAGAGAGAAACACGATGAGAGCTTCATAAGCTTCCTTGGACATGGAGACGCTGTGGCAATATTGAAGGGTCATCGGACAAGGGCTCTGGGATAGCTTTCATGAACATGCTCAGGAATCTAAAGTAAAAGATAAACATGGAGAGGAGATTAATGTATTACCGCTTATAAGGCCGTTGAGGAATTCTCGACTTAAAATATAAATTTTAAGTTAAACAAATTATAAATTAGATTTAAAGCAAATTAGACTCTAATGAAGGAAGATCAATAACATTAATAGCATACAATAGAAACCATTCAAGCTGAATTACACAGAAATATAATAAACTGAAAAAAGCAACAGAACTGTAGTGGGTTTAAGGGTAGATCGCTGAAAGGTATTCATGCCCTAACCCCTTCAGCCTGTGAAAACGAGCTTCTTTGGACAAAGGTCTTTGTGGATGTGTGTAACTTAAGGATCTTGAGGTGAGATCATCCTGGATTTTCTGCGAGGGCTCTTTAAATCCAGTGACTGGTGTCCTCACAAAGGACACACGGGGCAGGCACTCACAGGATGAAAACACAGGAAAAGCCATGTGAGGTGGAGGCAGAGATGCACAAGAAGTCAAGAAATGCTGGGAGCCACCGGAAGCAGGAGCAGCGTGGAAAGATTCTCCCATAGAGACTTCAGAAGGAGACTTGCAATAGAAGAATGCTTAAAACAAGTTCCTCGGGATAACACAAAATAATACTATGACCATGAAATTGAACTTATGCTGAAAATAAAAGCACTGGACAAAATAAATAAATGATTAAATACAAAGGGGTTTCTTTTTGTATTTTGAATATATTCCACAAAATAATCATTAACATAAAAATAATAGTAATGTGTTCTTTTTTCTATATGGGTGATTACTTCAAACAAAAAATTCACAAAATGTTATGAAGTTTAGAGACTACATAGAAGTAAAAAAATGACAATACAAATGTGGTGGCACATACTATTAATAGGTAGACTGTGATACACCAACGGTATACACTGCGAACCCTATAAGAACTACTGGAAACAATAGCAGCAGGAAAATGTACTCATAGAACAATAGCAAATGACAAAATTGAATTGTGAGAATAATCCAAAAGAAGACTGCAGAGAGAGAAATGAACAAAGCACAAATGTTCAAACAAAGGACTACTAGTAAACTGATAGATTTAAATGAGACAAAACTAATATTTATGTTAAATGTAAAGAGTCTAAACATCACTACTAGAAAGTAATTACCATAGTGGATTGAAATGCAAAAAGTATTAGTATTTGCAGGTAGCATAATTGTATACCCAGAAAATCTGAAAAAATATATGGAAAGTTGTCAAAACAAATGATAAATTTAGCAAGGCCAATATACAAAAATCAATTGTATGTCTATATATTTCTAATAAAGAAAAGAGAACAAATCAATATATCATTTGTAATATCATCATAAAGGATCAAATAATTAAAGGTAAGTATAATAAAAATATGTGTAAGACTGGTACAGTGAAACTATAAAATATTGTGGATAAAAAAGGAACAATGCCTAAATTTATGTTATTTGGAAGACACAATATAGATAAATATACAATATCTCAAATATGATATATAAATTCAATATAATTTTGATTATAATTCTAACGGGGCATTTTGAGTAATGACAAACTGATTGTCAAATTTATGTAGAAGAGCAAAAGACCTAAAATAGTCAAAACAATTTCCAAAATGAAGTATAAAACAGGAGGACTTGCATTACCTGATTTCATGGCATACAGAGCTGCAGTGATTAAGACACTGGAGTATTCGAGAACCAAGATGGCGGTGTAGGTAGACACACTGCGCCTCCTTGAACAACCAGAACTGACAGAAAATCGAACGGCAAGGAAGTCCAACACCAAGAAGATAAAAAAGAAACATTCATCCAGACCGGTAGGAGGGGTGGAGACGGGCAGGTGGAGAGGACTGCGTTGCCACTGTGGGACCAAGACCGAGACTGGCAGAGTGTGGGACTAATGGGGCAGGTGGGTAACAGACCCCACGGACCCACATTCCCACACAGATAAATGGGGAGGAACCGGCAGGGAGCAAAGCAGACCTCGCAGCCCAGGCCTCCAGCATTGGGGAAATAAAGCCTCAAACCTCTGATTGAAAACACCTGTGGGGGTTGAGGCTGCAGTGGGAGAAACTCCCAGCCTCACAGGAGAGGTCGTTGGAGAGACCCACAGGTGCCTAGAGCGTGCACAAGCCCACCCATCGGGAACCAGCACCAGAGAGGCCCAATTTGATTCTGGGAAGTGGAGGGAGTGGCTGAAATCGGGCAGAGAGTGGAGCAGGTGCCATTGCTCCCTCTCGGCCCCTCCCCCACATACAGTGTCACAGCGCAGCGAATCTCACAGAATTGGTTGAATTTGGTCGCAAATTAGATGAAAAAATGAAGGCTATGCTAAGAGAAACAATGGAAAATGTACAGGGAACCAATAGTGATGGGAAGGAAACTGGAACTCAAATCAACAGTGTGGACCAGAAGGAAGAAAGAACCATCCAACCAGAAAAGAATGAAGAAACAAGAATTTGGAAAAATGAGGAGAGGCTTAGGAACCTCCAGGACAACTTGAAAAGTTCCAACATCTGAATTATAGGGGTGCCAGAAGAAGAAGAGGAAGAACAAAAAATTGAAAACTTATTTGAACAAATAATGAAGGAGAACTTCCTCAATCTGGCAAAGGAAATAGACTTCCAGGAAGTCCAGGAAGCTCAGAGAGTCCCAAAGAAGTTGGACCCAAGGAGGAACACACCAAGGCACATCATAATTACATTAGCCAAGATTAAAGATAAGGAGAGAATCTTAGAAACAGCAAGAGAAAAGGACACAGTTACCTACAAAGGAGTTCCCATAAGAATGACAGCTGATTTCTCCAAAGAGACCTTACAGGCAAGAAGGGGCTGGAAAGAAGTATTCCAAGTCATGAAAGGCAAGGACCTGCAAAATTGCTCTATCCAGCAAAGCTTTCATTTAGAATGGAAAGGCAGATAAAGTGCTTCTCAGGTAATGTCAAGTTAAAGGAGTTCAGCATCACCAAGCCCTTATTATATGATATGTTAAAGGGATTTATCTAAGAAAAAGAAGATAAAAAATATGAACAGTAAAAATGACAGCAAAGTTACAGTTATTAACAACCACACCTAAAACCAAAACAAAAGCAAACTAAGCCAACAACTAGAACAGGAACAGAACCACAGAAATGGAGATCACATGGAGGGTTATCAACAGGGGACAGGGAAGGGGAGAGAGGGGAAAAGGTACAGAGAATAAGTAGCATAAATGATAGGTAGAAAATACACAGGGGGAGGGTAAGAATAGTATAGGAAATGTAGAAGCCAAAGAACTTATATGTATGACCCATGGACATGAACTATAGGGGGGGAATGTGGGAGGGAGAGGGTGGGCAGGATGGAGTGGAGTTAAGGGGGGGAAATGGGACAACTGTAATCACATAATCAATAAATATATTTTAAAATTTAAAAAATAAAAAATAAAAGTAATAAAAAAAGTAAAAAAATGATACTGTAGTATTAACAAAGACAAAAAGATTGATAGTAAGGTAGTCTAGAAATAGATCCATTTAATATGAAATATGGAGACATTTATTGAAGAAGATACAGGAAACATTGTAGACAGGACAGGGATGCCTCAGTCCCCTTCAAAGGAGGCACCTTGGGACCTCACACAGTTCTCCCAATCGCCATCAGCTGCCCTGTCATATTTTCTTGAATCACATCAACAGTCTGAAATCTCTTTCCTTTCAAAGGTCATTTTAGTTTTAGGAAAAGGCAGAAGTCACAGGGTGCCAAATCTGGGCTGTAATGGGGCTTAGTCACCTGGGTGACTTGATGTTTTGCCTAAAAACTCTACACAAGATGTGATGCATGAGCAGACGTGTTGTGAAGAAGCTGCCAATTACCAATTGCCCATGGCTGTGGCCTTCTGAATCATCAAAATAGTTTCTGTGGAGGAATGCCCAAGCTTAACACACATTTGATGCAGACTCCTTGCTCTACTCGCTCAGTCATTTTGAATGCAATGATCACACAGTACACATGCTCACTCACTGGAGTCTAACACCCCTGCTGACAAGTACAGGGAAGTCATCATTGTTCATTCATGCACATTCCAGTCCACTCTCCTTAGCTGCCAGGTTATATTGATGTTGTGCAAATGCTTCTCGTTATACTAACAATGGTCAGATGTTTTCTGGACAGACCTAGTATATTCAGGAAAGATAATTCCATAGAGAGAAGTGAGAGTTTTAAATTTGTAAAATAGGTAGTGCTGGTTTGAGTGTGAATATGTAAAATATATGAACCTTTACCTTTACCACAAAGCATAAAAAATTTACTTAGAAATAGAATAAACCTAAACTCAAAACCCAAATCCTTAAAATTTCTAGAAAATAGTGCATAAGCAAAAATATTTGTGACCTTGGGATTGGCAAGTATTTCTGAGGTAGGACCAAAAAACACAATTGCAAAATAAGAAAGTTGATTAAAATGGACCACATAAAATTTAAGAAAATAAAAGATAATTCAAAGACATTTTACTGAACATGTATTTATTATATGTCCCAGCAATTTATCTCAATCTATAATTATTTATCTAAAGGAAATGATAACATATGCAGATAGGTATATATAATACTTCACTTCTCATTCAAACCAAGCATCCATAAACTGTGAATAAATAAACAAATTGTGAGCTATAAATACAATGGTATATTACTCAGCAATAAAAAATAAGCTAATTATACACACAAATATACAGACATATCTCAAAAAATTATTGAAAGAAAAAGAAGTCAAATAGAAAACAAAATGTGATTCCATTTCTATGAAATTATAGGAAAAATACACACTAATCTATAGTTACAAAAGTTAGAATCCAAATTGCCTAAAGTCAAGGGTGTTGAGAGGATTGATTACAAAGAGGCAAGAACAATATTCTGAGATGTGTGAAATGTTTTACATCTTAAATACGGTGAGGGTTACACAGGTGTATACTTTGGTGAAAGGCATTGGGCTGTATTTTATACATGGGCGTATTTTATATATAATTGCATGTTATGCTTGTAGTATAACACCATACTACTGACTTCAATGATATTCACAAATGTTTACTTTGATGTATTTAAAAGTATATTCTTTATAAACATTTACATGATCACTTTTTGCAGTGGAATCACTATTCTTTAATGTAATCTTTTTTCTTCAAGTTCATATGTCTGTTTAAATAATCAAACAATTGAATTCCTCACAAGTTTGTAATCCCAACAAAAATCACTGGAGAGTGGGAGCAAAGGAAAATAAGATAACCCTGTATACTCACAAATGAGTATATTGCTTTCTTGCTGCCTATACAAACTGGGTTCTGATTACACACCCCATGTGGAAGCCCGAGGCGAGGCAATCAGGAAGCTGGCAATTTCAAAGTCTCCCGCTCACCTATCGTTGAAAGATAAGCACTTAGAATAAATGGTCACAGTCTTGAGCTTCACTTTTCTATGATCAAGTGACTTCACTAGAAAAAACTAAACTTTTCACCTCCCTTCTACTTCCCACCCTTCTTGACTTCAAACTCAGTTCATTACTGATAAGACTTGCTAACCTACTGTGCTATTTTTATTTGGCTCGATTTTTAAATTATTGATTTCCTTGTGAACAGACTACAGTTTGAAGTGTGAATTCTTGGAGTAATATTATTCTGTGGTGTAGTTTACATAAATAGGTTCGTGATTAAGAAATCATTTTACATCAAAAGAAGCTGTGTTGGGGGTATCTGTTTCTCTGCATGTGTGTGTGTGTGTGTGTGTTTTCTTAATTGTTTGCTTCTGAAGAGGAAAACCCCCAGTGAGTTATAAGTTCTATAAATTATGCTGTAAAAATAATTGACTAAATAATATTTGAATTATCATTTTACATGATTATAAGTGAAGAGCGAAATAAATCATGTGTACATGGTATGTTCCCATACACAAGCACTACCTGTGTGCATCTACATGTATGGATCTACAATTTTATGTTGAAAGAAAGTTGTAGCCTAGAGAAGAGGTCAAGTTGCACGTATAAGAGAGGGAAAGTCATGGAATGCAAAACCAATTTGAAGAAAATAAATGATTGATAGTGCAATCATTGTGCAAATAGCTAAGGTGAAACGTGGGAAGCAGAGGCCATCAGGACAAAGGAATGTGTTAAATAAGAGTGGGAGTTGTGGGTTAATATGTGGCAGTGTAGTAGTCATTCATATAGGAGAAACTAGGGGTTAGAATACACAGTTTCAATGAAGACCATACACATTTCCTGTGCATATACTTGTGCTAATGTGCTACCAGAATTGGAAATGGATATCCTACAAAATTTTGTTTTAACTTAGTATTGTTAGATATTTACAATATAATGAAATCTTTAAAGTTAGACATTTGGCTATTGAAAATATCTCAGCAATTGAAAGTGTGTTGCAGGTAGTTAGCCCTAACGATACCTACAGTCTTCTACTTGGCAGTATATTAGCACATAAAATCCACCAAATATCTAAAGGATAGGTACACAAGTTGAATTTGAATTATAATCTTAAATAAAAACAGGCTTTTCTTTTCTTTTTAGTTTGGTCATGATGTGACCAAAACAGCAGTGGTTTTTTACTGGGATAAATCTATTTAAAATCTATTTCCAGTCCTGGCTAGTGTTGCTCAGTGGTTTGAGTGCCGGCCTGTGAACAGAAAGGTCGCCTATTCAATTCCTCGTCAGGGCACATGCCTGGTTTGCAGGCCAGGGCCCTGGATGGGGTGCGCAAGAGGCAACCAACTGGTGTTTCTCTTGCACATCAATGTTTCTCTCCCTCTCTTTCTCTCTCTTCCCCTCTCTCTGAAAATAAATCAAATCTTTAAAAACAAAAATCTGCTTTCTACCATCATACTTAGAGTAATTAAACAATCCATCCTCCAAAGAGAATCAATCCAAAGAGAAAGACAAACATACTTACATGCTTTTTTTCTGTCTTGGCATACAGTTTGTAAAGTAATGGCATCTGAAATAAGTTAACACTTGTTTAGTAATAGCACAGTGAATTAGGCACCAAGTACCCATGCATATAACAGCAAAAATCAATAAGGTAGAAAACTGATAGGAGTTTTGCTTTTCTCTCTATGTATAAGCCATTTTTAATTTATTGATTTGAGAGAGAGAGAAACATCAATTTGTTGCTATGCTTATTTATGCATTCATTGGTTGATTCTTGTATGTGCCCTGACCTTGGATCAAACACATAACTTTGGTGTATGAGGATGATGCTCCAACCACCTGAGCAACTTGACCAGGACCTGCATAAGCCATTTCCACACCATTTGTTAATGGAAGGTATAAATGCCTACATTAGAAGCCTAAGAATGCATCTGTGATTTATGGTTGTTATTCTGCTATCTATTTTAATGCAATGCTTCTGATTCTAATTTCGGCTTCATGGCACTATTCAGTGAATGAAAATTCTTGTCTTTTTTGCAATGTAGACCGATTCCTCTCTAGATAGTTCAACCAGACTTTTCTACAGTCTGTATCTCAGAGATCAGAGGGAGCTCTGATCTTTCAAGTGGCTATGCAGCTGGGGTGACTATTACAACTTGGCTATGAAAGAGATTTGTGGTGCCCTGAAAAGACCACAGTTTTACATTTGCTGTGTTCTGTATAAGCTAACTTAACTGAAGAAGATGGAAAGAAAATGAATCGATTGTGAAAATACTGCACAGCAGGCACAGTATACTAACACAGGGGGCTCACTCCCTTCTCCCTCTAACACTGAGAACAGTGTTGTTCTCACTTTGTAAAGAGGAAAGCGAAGCCTTCTCGGATTGAGGGACTGCATGCCTGTATCCACAACATGGGCGGAAACTGTATTCCCTCATTCTTACCCGTGTTATGATATAAAGGAGACAGTATTTGCAAAATTGTGAGAATGACATTTTTAATAATTGATTTTTAAAAGTTTAAACGCATTGTATCTCATGTGGGATATCCTGTGCTTTGCCTTACAACAGGCATCATGGAAACTGGACCCAGGGACATTTGAAACACAGGGTTGCTGGTATCATTTACTTTCTAGAACATTATGCAATGAAATCTGCTAATCTGAGCAATTGCAGTTAAAGAGAAAGAGATTTTGAGCGTGCATTGCTTGCTCCCTGGTCCCAGTAGGTATGACGTAACCCTGTGCCTGCTTGCTAGTCGATCCTCCTCAACGCCAGCCCCAGAGTGAGACCACCAGCTTATGTGAGGTGGCACAGTGTACTGGCCATGTGGGAAGAACTGCATAGAATCATAGCTAGGGTACTAACCAGCATAGTGGCTTCAAAAAAAATACATAGATTTCTGAACTTATCAACCATGCAATGAGTATAAAATATAGTGTACATGGTTGTGAAGAAAATTAAATAACTAACAGACTTAACATGTCTTGCCAGGCAACAGGAATATGGTGGTGGGTCATTAAGTGTTACTCCTCTTCCTTCCCTCTTCTATAAGCAAGTTAAACAAAATAATTTTTTACTTTAATTTAAAAAATTATCTTTTGTTCCCTTTGTACATCCTCCTTGGAGAATTGTCTGTTTAGGTCCTTTGCCCATTTTTTAATTGGGTTCTTTGTCTTCCTGGAGTGGAGTCGTGTCAGTTCCTTATGTACTTTGGAGACCAAACCACTGTCCCAGGTATTGTTTGCAAATATATTTTCCCATACGGTTGGTTCCCTTTTCATTTTGCTGGTCTTTTCTTTATCCTCTAAAATCATAATGAAATGCCACTTCACACCTGTCAGAATGGTCATCATAACCAAATCAATAAGCAACAAGTGACGGAGAGGTTGTGGAGAAAAGGGAACCCTAGTGTACTGTTGGTGGGAATGCAGACTGGTGCAGCCACCATGGAAAAGAGTGTGGAATTTTCTCAGGAAACAAAAATGGAACTGCCTTTTGACCTGGCACTTCCACTGCTGGGATTATACCCTAAGAATCCTGAAACACCAAATTAAGATAACTTATGCACCCCGGTGTTCATAGCAACACTGTTTACAATAGTCAAGTGCTGGAAGCAACCTAAGTGCCCATCAGTAAATGAGTGGACAAACAAACTGTGGTACATTTACATAATGGAATACTATGTAGCAGAAAGAAAGAAGGAACTCCTATCCTTCACGACAGCATGGATGGAACCGGGGAGCATTATGCTAAGTGAAATAAGCCAGGCAGTGAAAGACAAATATTGTATGACCTCACCTATAAGTGGAACCTAATCAACAAACAAACAAGCAAGCAAAATATAACCAGAGACACTGAAATAAAGAACAAACTGACAGTAATCAGAGGGGAAGGGGGAGGGGATAATGGGGTGAAATAGAGGAAGGGTCATCAAAGAACATGTATAAAGGACCCATGGACAAAGCCAAAGGGGGTAGGATTGATCCTGGGAGGTGGGGATGAGCGGGGCAGAGGGGCATGGTGAGAGGAAAGTGGGGACAAAGGTACCTGAACAACAATAAATTAATTTAAAAAATAGAAATTATCTTTTGGTAAACTTCATGTACCACATATTTGCATCACTTGTCATAAATGCCTAACCATCAAACACCATTGTAGTAAACAGCTTTCTAGGATATCTGCTCTTTCCCCACTATGCGAACAACTAATGCGTGACACCCGTGATTCCTATGTAGCGGGCTAGAGATATAACATTTCCTTGGTAAATTCAAGTGTCGGTGTTATTAATTCAAGTCAATAAACACCAAAAGAAGAATATTCTTATCATTGTGAAACAGTTGAATGCTCAATATTTTTCTTGTCAATTAATTGATATCTTCACTACAGATTTGTTAACATATGTAATGGATACCCCAATATTAAATTAACCCTGTCTTGATTGATCATTGAATCATTTCCATCACTTCCTGTACTATTATTATATTTTCACTTTGTATTACAACACTGGATGGAAAGAGAAAGCAGAATGTTAAATCATTTGTTTCCATTATAGTTAATAAATTCAGTTTCACAAAATCCATGTTCAAAAGTCGAAATTATTTTCTTTGAATGCTTAAAAATGGAAATATGTTTTATAACTAATTGTTTATTCATCTCTTTCAGTACTTTTGAAATAACAAACTGACATTTTTATTATAAATTATCCTCTGTTAGAAGCTATTGTTGTTTGATAATATAGTTTCTTCTCCCTGTGAAACCAGCTATTTAACAGTCATTAGGTTTGTTTTTGTTTGTTTTCAGTGCAATTCCAAATGGGTAACTTCAGGCATTGAAACTCCTCCACTGCACTAAACCTCCTGGATTTAATTTCAATTAACTTCCTCCAAAATGTTAGGTTTGACATTGATTCACATAACTTGAGAATTAAATGTGTCTTCTTCCTTCCATCAAAAGGACATTTGTGTCTACATCAGATGTTCCTAAGTGACATACTTTAGTATGTCTCCAAAGATGCATACTCATTTTGGAAGGTTTAATTATCTCTATTTCCTCATTTACTCCATGACTTTTAAAAATTCATTTAAAAATAATCTTAAAAATCTGTGGCCAAGGAATTATATCTGCACCACTGTTCATTTTGGAACAAGTCTGCGTATTTTAACAACATGTTTAACCTCAAAATATATAAAATTTATTCGGGTGTAAGTGAAGACCATTGGCAGGGTGTCATCAAAGGGAAGGCAGATCGTGCTTTAGTTGGCAAGAAATGGTAGCCTTGTTTTCTTGATAGTTTGTCTTGTTGTCTTGTTGCTAGTTTGGCTTTGATTTTCTAGGAGATTCTGTGTTATAAAGTATGTATGTGAAATATGTTTTAGGTTTTAGAAAGAAATCGTTTTATTACCTTATAATCTTAATAATTTGCTAACAAATTAGAAGATACCTCTTTCCCCTTGTTTAATTTTAGACAAAAGAAGTCTCCTCAAAATACCTAACCTAGCCAGATTTCTTCAGTTGTGATCTTAACGTAACTGTGTAACATTGACACATAACAATGGAATTTTCGAACAAAAATTGACAGGAATTTATAAGATGTCAAGCTCTGTTATAAGCATTTAGGGGACAATTGTGGACAATCATTAAGATACCCCTCTCTCCATTTGAAACTTATTCCAAAGAAGCAGGCAAATTATTAGAGTGAATGAATAATAATGTCAGACAGTGGCCAAAGGTGTGAATAAATGAAACAGGTGATATGACAGAGAAACTGCAGGTGGGTAGTTCTTTAGAGTGATCAGCCAAGTTCTTTCAGGAAAAAATATTATTTGATATCTGAATGATGAAAGAGAGTGACCCTAAGAGTTATGAAGTCTAAAGTAGAGGGAAGGGCAAGTGCAACATTCTTATATTCAGTTGAATTCAGCATGGTTTAGCGAACAATATACCCGTGTTTCTGGGGATTATGAGAAAGGAAGACAGTGATGGAGAAGGCGGATTTCAATCACAAAGAATGAAGAAGTCCATTAAAAGTTTAGTGGGGCCCTGACCAGTGTAATTTGGTTGGTTGGATGTTGTCCAGCAAAGCGAAAGGTCACAGTTTCCATTCCCATTCAGGGCACATGCCTGGATTATAGGTTAGAACCTGGTCAGGGCATGTACCAGAGGCAACCAATCAATGTTTCTCTCTCACATCAATGTTTCTCTCTTTCTCTTTCTCTTTCCCTTTCCTTTCCTCTCTCTTAAAAAATAAATAAATGGAAAAGTTTAGGGGGAAGCTATTGAGTAGAAAAATTGGAGAGGAGCAATAGTGTGATTAAAAATGCCTCATTAGCATAATGCTCTCCAGTTCCATCCATGCTGTTGCAAAGGGTATAAGCTCCTTCTTTCTCTCTGTTGCATAGAATTCCATTGTGTAAATATACCATAGTTTTTGGATCCACTCATTTGCTGATGGGCACTTAGGTTGCTTCTAGTACTTGGCTATTGTAAATTGTGCTGCTATGAACATTGGGGTGCACAGGTTCTTTTGGATTGGTGTTTCAGGGTTTTTAGGGTATAATCCCAGCAGTGGAATTGCTGGGTCAAAGGGCAGTTTCATTTTTAGTTTTCTGAGGAAATTCCACATGGATTGAACTGGAGAGCATTATGCTAAGTGAAATAAACCAGGCGGTGAGGGACAAATACCATATGATCTCACCTTTAACTGGAACATAATCAATAGAAGAAAAAAGCAAACAAAATATAACCAGAGACATTGAAGTTAAGAACAATCTAACAATAGCCAGGGGGGAGTGGGGTGGGGACAGTAGGAAGAGGGGATTACAGGAACTACTATAAAGGACACATGGACAAAATCAAGGGGGAGGGTGGAGGTGGGGGAGGGAGGTGGGTTCAGCTGGGTTGGTGTGGAGGGATGGGGAGAAAAGGCACACAACTGTAATTGAATAACAATAAAAATTTTTAAAAAATGCCTCATTAGTGAATCCTATCAAACACTGAAAGAAAATTTGATACCGATCCTTCTCCAACTATTCTAAAAAACTGAAGAAGAGGCAATAATTTCCAATACATTTTATGAGAACAGCATAACCTTGACACCAAAATCTGGTAAGGATAACATACAAAAAGAAAACTATAGACCAATATCTGGTTAGCACAGATGCAAAAATCCTAAGCAAAATACTAGAAAACCAAATACAATGATACATTAGAAAAATAATGCAGCACTGTCAAGCAGGGTTCCTACCAGGTGCACAAAGATGCTTCAGCACATGCAAATCAATCAATGTAATGCACCACATTAATAAACACGATAAAAATTATGTGATCTCTATAGGTGTGTAAGATACATTTGATAAGATGTAACATCCATTTATGATTAAAACACTCAATAAAATAGGTGTGGAAGGAAAGGACCTCAACAGAATAAAAGCCATATATGACAAACCTTTAGCTAATGTTATACTCAATGGTAAAAAACTAAAAACTTGTCCTCTAAAATCAAGAACAAAAAAATATGTCCACTCTTTCCACTCGTATTCAAGATAGTGCTGGAAGTTCTAGCCAGAGCAATTAACAAGAGAAAGAAGCAAAAGGCATCCGAACTGGGAATGAAGAGGTAAAAGTGTCACTTTTTGCAGATAACATGAATCTTTATATAGAAAACTCTAAAGACTCCACCAAAAAACTATTAGAAACAATAAACAAATATAGTAAAGTTATAGGATACAAAATAAATGTACAAAATTCCTCTGCTTTACCATATACTAACAATTAAATTTCAGAAAAAGAAATGAAAAAAATCATTTTGCAATGGCAACTAAAAGAATAAAATGTCCACAAATAAACTTAACAGAAAATGTGAAGGACCTATATACTGAAAACTACAAAGCATTATTAAAAGAGATTAAAAAGGACACAATGAAATGGAAAGATACTCTGTGTTCATGGATTGGAAGAAAGAAACATACTTCAAATTGCCATATTACCCAAAGCAATATATACATTGACTGCAATCCCCATCAAAATTTTAATGACATATTTTAAAGAACTACAACCCAAAATCATCAGATTTGTGTGGAATCAGAAGAGACTCTGAGTAGCTAAAGCAATCCTCAGGAAAAAAGAAAAATGGAGCCAGAGGTGTCACACTCCTTGACTTCAAGTTACACTACAGAGACACGGTGACCAATACAGCGTGGTATTGTCAGAAAAACAGACACCCAAACCAATGGAACAGAAGCGAGTGTCCAGAAATAAAACCACACGTCCATGGGCAAATAATTTTTGATAAAGGAGCCAAAAACATACGTTAGAGAAAAGAGAGCCTTTTCAGTAAGTGGTGCTGGGAATATTGAAAAGCCAGTTTTTAAAAAGGTATATCTTATAAACCTAGTAGAAAGGCAAAAATGTAAATTAAAGTGGCAATTACAAATTCTGGCACATATCACAGAACAACTAAGACTCTCATACATTCCTGGTGGCACAACCTCTTTGGAAAACAGATGGAAAGTTTCTTATAAACCTAACTTAGATTCATATTAACTAGTATGACATTCACAGGTACCCCCCCAGAAAATTGAAAGTTATGTTCACACAAAACCTATTTATGAAGGCTTTTAGGTCATTTTGTTTCTAACCACTAAAAAATGGAGACCATCCAAATGTCCTTTATCTGGTAAGTGGGTAGACACACTATGGCATGATCTCAGAACAAAATACTCCTCCTCAGTGAAATGCAATGAATCATTGACCATGTGCAATAACACGGATGAATCTCAAATGAAAGAAGTCTTATGTAAAAAGCTGGATTTTATATAATTCCATTTATGTGACATTCTAGATCAGGGGTGTCAAACTCATCTTCACCAGGGGCCACATCAGCCTTGCTGTTGCCTTCAAAGTGTCGAATGTAATTTAAACGCCTTAAGAGTTAAAGAGTAGTTACATTTATACAGTCCTAAAATTATTTAGGCCCTTTGAAGGCAACTGCAAGGCTGATGTGGCCCCCGGTGAAAATGAGTTTGGCACCCTTGTTCTACATAAAGCAAATGTATATAGACGAAGCAAGAGGGAATGAGTGCAAAACGATAGCATGAGGAAATCATTTGGGCAATGGACTTTCTCTATATCTTGATTATGTTAATAAATGTATGATTGTATATGATTTTAAAGCATAAAACTATACATCAAGTAAGTGAATATTACTACAATTACATTAAAACTTAATAAACCTATTAAAATACATATGCAATTTCATCATAAATTATTCTCTTTTAATGCCATATCACTTGTTTTACTTGTAGGAGTGGGTTTTATTGCTTTAAGCAAGTTGACAAGTAGCTATTTGGATTACAACAAAATTTCATTTACAGACTATTTCATTCACTGTAAAATGTTAACTTTTGAATGATTACAAGCAAAATATTAGAAATAAGTGTTGTATTTTATTACATTATATTAATGAAACAAGCATGTTTTCTCTATAAAACAGCAGAAATTACGTTCATATGTGGGAACAAAATCTACAATGTACTCACAATGCCAGTCTCCATTGTTAAAGTTTGTTTTATTTTCAGATGATTATTTTAGAAAGTGAGGCATTAAGACAGTTTCCTAAAAATTGGAAAGTATGCTTATACTAGTCAATGTCATTCATTTCATTAGACTTTATTTCATACTCATTAAAATAACTGACTTTTCCTGGGTTTGAGGATATGTGGGGGCTTTGTCTCCTTTTAAATAGTTTCGTTTGAAGTGAATTTGTTTCTATGAAAGAAGGAGAATGCAGAGTTAATTACAACAGTATGTTTTACAAGCTCGTTTTCAACTTTTCCATAGTTACTTCTTGAATTAGTTCTATTATAAAAATAAAACCTTTCACAGCTCATTGTCACCAGTGTTATTGCATTAAAATAAACCATTTCTCATTGTTTCTTGTTCATAGTTGACAAGGCATGACTGTTTTTCTTAAGCTTCTCAGATCAAACTTTAAAATACCCTTATAAAAAAGAAGATTTTCTCAGCAGAAACATAAAACAATTGAGTTCCAAACTGGGCAAATAAAAATTAATTATATTATTAGCTTTACAAGAAAAATTTTGATGATAAATCAATTTATTTTTTAAGTATCAGGTTGTTCTAATTATCTCAATGAATCTAAGGCAAAACCATTCCTAATTAAATAATCTATTACCCTCGAGAATTTAGTAAGTACATATTAGTTTTCAATACAGAGCATATCAGAATAAAGTGTGAAAAATGCTTTTTGCAGAATCCATATTTCAGTAAATTTAATTCATTTATCATTTTATTACTAGATTATGAGTTAAATATCACATCATATTTTAAAAAGTTGGTTATTTTGCCTAATTTATTTTCAAGCATATATTTTCTCTCCTTCAAAGCTTAAAACTAACTGTTAATTAAATAAAAAAGAAGTATAGTCAATAATTTCATGCCTCATTGGGCCTCATTAAGACCAAAGGAAAGATTATGATCTACCACCAATATTTCTTCTTCCTACATTCCCTTTATGTAGTGGGTTGAATTGTGTCTCTCTCAAAAAAGGGTATACTGATGTCCTAGTGCCCAGTGCTTCAGAATGTAATCTTATTTGGAAGTAGCTTGCTGTAGTTGCTGTTGCTTAAGACTTGATCATACTGGGGTAGGGTGGGCCCTTAATCTAATCTGATCGGTATCTGTAAAGCAGATGGCCACGAGAAGAGAGACACTCAGGGAAACTCCATGAGTAGATGAAGGCAGAGGTTGACATGATACAAGTACAAACCAAGGAATACCAATGACTGATGGACACCACCAGAAGCTAAGAAGAGCAAGGAAGCATTCTCCCTACAGGTGTCAGAGGGGGCACGGCCTTGCTAATAGCTTGATTTTGGACATCTAGCCCTGGAACTGTGAAACAATAAATGTCTGTTGTTTTTTAGCCACCCATTTTATGGTATTAGTTACGGTAGCCCTAGGAAACTAACACTTCAGAAATATAACTCTCTTCACCTAGAAGTTGTGATCCGTCAGTCAGAGACTACATTTCCCAGGGTCCCAAGTGACATCCACTTTGCATTCTTTAAAATGCATTTTTTTGTCTTTTTTTTTTTTTGGGGGGGGGGTCTACCACTCTAGTCTTCTCCTTCCCATTCCCTGGAACCTAGAGAAAGGGGCTTTAAGATACACAGTTGAAAAGCAACCTCTGAAAATGAGATAAGAAACTAGTATGGCGATTAAAGAAGGTGTGGACATAAGCATTCCCAACCTTTTTTTGTAAACCTTTTTAAAATACTGCTGAAAGGTGGCACTAGATAACCCTCCAGTACATTGAGTATTCTTAGCCTAAGTGTGGGTGAAAATGTACGTTTTCTCTAAGGCAGTGAAGTAAATCCACAGAATTTCTACACATACACACACACACTAGTTGACACTGGAAACCATCTATGACTTAATTGAAACAAACCATAGCTTTGACAATTTGTCCTCCTAGCCTATCCATTTCCAAAAGGGCCAATTCAATTTGTAATTTTAAAAATTGACTTTTTATCTAAGAAAAAAAAGAGTATTAAATAGGAAAGAAGAACAGGACATACTTTTCATTTCCTTGTTTTCTCTTATGGACTAGGCAGAAGATAGGCCATATCTCTTATTAGTGTACTTACTCTGTCTTACTTAGGGATACAAGTTTATTATCACACCATTCTAATACCTGGTTGTCATCGACTAGTAAAATTTTAATTCATTATTCATAGTTATTATTTCAATTCTAAAAACTAAGAGTAGATTAGTCTTGATCATTTAAGATAAATGATCAAAATTCCTAGAGGAAAATTTCTTTTCTGGAGCCTTAAATCAGCTTTATTTAGTTTCATATTCTAATATAAAAACTCTGATAATCAAAAGTAGATCTGTAGGAAATATCTAAAATAGTATTGAAAAGAGTGCAGATCTTAGCACTCAGAGACCTGAATTCAAATTTCTCTCAATAGCTGTATAAACTTAGACAAAGTATTTAATTTTCTATACCCTCAGTTTAAGCTGGAAAAATGACACCTACAAAACCGATTGTGTTAAAAGTGCAGTGGGATATGGATTATGAAATGCCTGGTGTACAATGGTTGCCCCACACGCATCAGTCCTCAGGCAACTAATCTCACCACCATCCTTCTGGAAGATGATGATTTCTCTCCGTGACACAGCCCCACCGCGCTGTTCAGGCCGCCCGAGAGGATCTCGGTTCATGTAACCATTTATAGATTGATGCGTTCCTCCACGGCTTCTGCTCACTTAATATTGGGACCATTGTTATTATTCATTGATTATCTACTTTATCAATGAATGCATAGTCCTTTATGCCAGTGATTCTATAATTATCAGATATGATATCCAACAGACCTCACTGCTTACAATGTTATACAAGTAAAATGAAATTTCTTTCATGATCCTGTCCACTTCAATTTTTCAAAATTTCTTTCCAGTAGCTATAATCAGTGTTCTTGTCCAGATCATCTAGCATCCCCTTAACGATTCGGGGTGCCAGGTGCCCAGATGTTCAGATGCCCCAAGAGATCACTACGCCTGGCGCTGCAGTTCTCTCTCCCGCAACAACTGACCGGAGTAGGGTTGTGAAAATCTGGCGCAGTCACCTCCAAGAACACATTTTACATTGACTTTTTTTTTTTTTGGTCTGGATCCCTGCCTTGTCAGAAGAACCTAGGACCTCACCTGATTGGCCCCCTTTTCCTTCGCTATCCTGCTTTCCCTAGGGGTTTTTTTTTTTTTTATCAGATTCTCTTTGGAGCATTTTTTTAAAATCACTTACATAGGAATCTTTGCATCAAATTCTGCTCCAGGGTAACCATTAGACACTACTCATGCTGTCAATATACTATGATCTAACACAAGTTTAAGGAGACATATTCTATGATATAAGCCATAGCCAAACCACTTTAAGATATATTTTCTATAAACATCTCAGCAATTCCACATCTATTCATCAAAAAAATGTGAGTGTGTGTGCAGAGTGTAGATGATGTGATTTTACAGTTTGAGGAGGTATCTCATTATTATTAGCCACTGGCAAAGGCAACACACATTATATCCACTTCACAATTACACATTTGTACAACTAATTTAACCTGACTAAAAGTATCTGGAGGCCTTGCTTACATGTCCTTACTGCCTCTACAAATTATTTGGCCCCACCTTGTTTTTTACTTGTTTGTTTTGCTCTCTTTTACCCATATGGCGTGAATACTTACCAGACAAAACAGACTACCATACAGACTTATGCATGTGGATTCATCTATACATAGGAAAGGAATATGAGTTCTTCAATAAACACATTTTCTAAAATTTATCAAAACATCAACAAAAATTTATCCATACAAATTTTAAATTATTTTTTCTACTTTTGCTTTTTCATAAGCTATTATTATATAATGGGGCAAAAGACAAACTATTAGATGTACAGTACAAATAGAACTCTTATTTCACTAAAATCCTATAATTTTTCATACTTCCTATTTTTCAGTAGACACAATTTAAAAGAACAACAACTAAAATGGAAATACATCTGAACATATATTTTAGTATATCTCCTATAGTACATTAAAAAGCCTGTTGATTAAAGATTAGAATTCTATGGGTGTCTAATGAAAATTTTTCTATTTTAATAATAAATATGATATTTTTATCAAGACTCCTCTCAAATACATCTTTTTAAATTATTTTCCAGATGAAAACTATATTTAAAAAATTGATGCTCTTTAAATCAAGTAAATTTTGTGACTTCAATCTCCCATTTTAAGTATACTTAAAATTTTAAATAATTTTTATGGTGAATTCTAATTTGAAATTCTCGGCTTGTATTATTCATTTCTTTATTTTTCTTGTTGTTGAAGTACAGTTGTCTCCATTTTTGCCCCGCTACTCTCCCCCACCCCACCCATCCCCACTTCTCACCATTGATTCTATCACCTTTGGCTTTGTCCATGTGTCTTTTATACATGTTCCTCGATGACCCTCCCCCTATTTCTCCCTCCGCCCCTTTGGCTATTGTCATTTTGTTCTTTATTTCAATGTCTCTGGTTATATTTTGCTTGTTTGTTTGTTTGTTGATTAGGTTCCACTTATAGGGGAAATCATACGGTATTTGTCTTTCACCACCTGGTTTATTTCACTTAGCATAATGTTCTCCAGTTCCATCCATGTTTTTTTTTTTTTTTTGAAGAATAGGAACTCCTTCTTTCTTTCTGCTGTGTAATATTCCATTGTGTAAATGTACCACAGTTTTTAATCCACTCATTTGCTTATGGGTACTTAGGCTGTTGCCTGCATTTAGTTATTATAAATAGCATTGCTGTGAAGATAGGGGTACCTTAAGTTCTTTTGAGTTGATGATTTGGGATTCTGAGGGTATATTCACAGCACTGAAATCACTGGGTCAAAAGGCAGTTCCATTTTTAATTTTTTAAGGAAATTCCATACTGTTTTCCACAGTGGCTGCATCAGTCTGCATTCCCACCAACAGTGCACTAGGGTTCCCTTTTCTCTGCATCCTTGTCAGCACTTGTTTGTTGATTTATTAATGATGGCCATTCTGCAGGTGTGAGGTGATATCTCATTGTGGTTCTAATTTGCATCCCACTAAAGTAGCAGAGATCAAAATATCTGATATCAAACTATATTTACAAGGCTACTGTAATGAAAACAGTCAGGCTATGGCATAAGAACAGACACACAGATCAATGGAACAGAATAGAGAATCCAGAAATAAACCCAAGTCTCTATGGTCAATTAGTATTTGACCAAGGGGTTGTAAGAATACACTGGAGTAAAGATAGTCTCTTCAATAAATGGTGTTGGGAGAAATGAAATAGTACATTTAAAAAAATGAAACTCGACTGCCAACTTATACCATACAGCAGAAAAAACTTGAAATGGATAAAAGACATAAATAAAATTTGTGATGCCATAACAGTCTTACAGGAGAACATAGGCAGAAAAATGTCAGATATCCCACATAGCAATATTTTTGCCAATATATCTCCTAGGGCAAGGGAAATAAAGTAAAAAAAAATAAACAAACAGACTACATCAAACTAAAAAGCTTTTGCATAGCTAAAGAAACCATCATCAAAATGAAAAGGGAGCCGACCATATGGGAGAACATGTTTGCCAATGATCCACCAGAAAAGGGTTTGATCTATCTCCAAAATATATAAAGAACATATACGACTCAATACCAGGAAGACAAATGATCCAATTGAAAAATGAGCAAATGACCTGAATAGACATTTCTCCAAGGAGGACATACAGATGGCCTGTAGATACATAATCTCTCTTTAGAAGTCCAGGATCTCTATACGGTCTGACTGTAACTCCTCCTGATTCAGAGACAAAAACACTGACAACAACAACAAGCTTATCTGACTACACCTATCCCTCCCTACACCTGCTAAATTCACCATCATGCAAGATGTCCCTGAATATGAATGAATTCATAAATAAGAGCATTCCAATGCAATTCTAACAATTATCTAAACATTACCAATATCACCACCTGCCCTTTATATAAAGGTAGGAAGTTTTATCTTCTGAAGGTATAGGACTCTCCAGACTAGACAGAGGTAGCTCACGGGGCATTTGGTATTTATTGACAAATACATGTAGCAAACATTGAGTGTCTTTCTGTAAATGGCCAGGTATTGTGATAGATTTTATTACTTTCTCCAGAAAAAAAAATATAGATCGATATTGAAATTCAATTAGAACTTCATTTTGCCTCATCTGGCTAAAAAGAAAAAACCTACCTATGGAGACATGAATTAAGCACAAAGAAAAGATATTTCCCTAATTTTAAGTTTAGGTTTTCCGATAATGTACCTGTGAACCATCTTCTACAGAGTGTATTGTGAAACCTTAGCTTGTGAAAAGTGGCAATAATATATTGTTCTATCTGTTACAGAATGTTGGGGAAATTATTGTATGCCAGTACTAGATGTTTTAAGCAATATTTAGGATTTATCATAATAATGTTATTAATGGGGGGGAACCCCACTTTGATTCATCAGCAAAGACTGGACTGAACTCGAAGTTTGAAATGAAGGACTTTATAGACATTGTCCATTGTTTCTTTGCTGTGATTTGGTCTTTCCTGGTGTTAATGTAAATTGAGAAAACCATTATGTAATTATGATTTTTCCTATTCTAAGTTTGGTATACAGAAGCAGTGTCTGCTCAGTCTGGAATTCTATTTTCTTAACTATTCATATAACTAGATCTTTTTTGTTTTTCACTGATTAGCCTAGTAATTACCTCCTTTAAAAAGCTTTCTTTTGTCAATCATATTTCTAATTCTTGTTTCTTTACTAGAAATTAATTTCTATGAGAGTAGGAACTTTTTCGTCTTCATATGATACCTTCAGTGACTGTCTAGACTAATACTTGGCACAAACTATGTGCTCAACATTGATTTGGTGAGTGGGTGAAGCATCTGAACTACATTTTTTAAGCATGGATTTAAAATCTGAATTTCATATTCATGAAGATGTTGCTGCGTGGAATGTCTTCAATTTTCCTGCCAATGTCTTCCTCTAGGACTTTTATGTTCTTATAACTTATATTTAAGTCTTTTATCCACCTTGAATTTATTTTTGTGTATGGTGTAAGTTGGTGATTGAGTTTCTATAGCCCTAAAAATAAAAATAAAAAATAAAAAATAAAATCTGAATTTCACAAATAATTTATGAAATAACAAAATAACATTAATCAGTTTGCCCTTTTCAATAAATATTGAATAGGTAAACAAAACATTACAGATGAAATTTACTCTGAAGATTGAGAAAAGACTCTTGACAATTACATATGATGATGCTGGTTTGCCAGGATTCTAAAAATAACCTAAAAATATTGCTCAGGGTTTTATACCAAGTCCTCAAATAACTCCATTATGTAAAGATCTTATCTTGTTTTAATTTTAAGCCTTAATATATACACATTACCACCACTAGATAAAAGATTCAAGTCTAAGTTTATACAGCATGAAAAACAAGATCTGACTTTAACACATTAGTGTTACATATATCCGGTTTTCGGTGGCTAATGAAAGATTTATAGAATTAAAATGTAAGTAGGTTTTATTTCGATTGTTTTTATTTAAGATTTCCAATTTAGAATACAATCCTTTATACCATGCACTGTTGCAAATGGCAATATGCTTATACCTTCATTAATGAAATAGAAATAATGATTATGGTTTGGCAATGAAATTATCTCACACCCAGCTTATTTTTGTTACCTATTTGGAAAGTGCCCATAGGATTGTGCTTTTAGTCCAAAATTTAAAACCCTTACTAAGAAGGGAATTATTTCCTGTCCCAAATTTTGCAAGACATATTTATTTTCCTTGGAGTCTGTAAATAAATGAATATTTAACCACACAAAACACTGTTTATTGCTCTTCTCTTCCCCTTTAGCTTGGTAGAGTTTAATAAAAACCAAAATAAAACAGAACAAACTCCTTTTGGCTACTCCTTTAGTTTCAGACATATTAGTTTTACATGATGATTACAGTAGGTCTTGATTAAATTCTAACATTTGGGTTTTTTAAAAAAAATTAATTTGTTTTACTTTTGATCAGGAGGAATGAAACAAGTGACTCTGTTCCTCCCACAACTTTTACAGTTCCCTCCAAAGATTCACCAAAATGTAGCAAGGCTCGAAAACTACATATGATGAGGCAAAATGTACTCACCAAAACAAGCTTTTTACTGGAAGAAAGACCTACCCCTAGATTTTCAAAATATTTTGTTCACCTTGATAATCTCTCCGATCTTCCCTGGCCACCTGATTTTCGCTTAGTTACAGGAGCACAAAAGCCGAATATTGCTGTAGGTACTATTACTTTCTTCTCCAATCACTGATGAGTATTCTTAATCTTATCCAATTTGGGCAAATCAGGGGAAGTTCGTACCGGGACGTGAGTTAGGAATCTTTATGAAATGGGTGTTCAAGGATACCAGTTTACAGAAGTCATTGAGTAAATCCTTGGGCATCCCCGTGTTCCCTATTTTAAAGTTACTAATTACAATCCCAGAGGATTCTCAGTCCATAGAGTCGGCACCCCCACTGCTCCACTCCTCCATTTCTAAATGACACTGAATGTCCCTGCTGCCACCCAGGAACCTCCTGGGCTTGGGTCCTGCCCCTTACTAAGTCCTAAGAAGCATCTTCTCATCTCTGATGGAAACTCTTCTTCTAACCCCCTTCACTGGCTGTCACCCTGCTCTGAAATAACTTCTACTTTCATTGTGTTTGGTGACACCTGTTAACATGCTCTACCCATCACTCCCTAAAGTGGCCAGAGGCCACTGGCTGTTCTCGCTGACACAGATCAAGAGCTCCTTGGGGTTAGGGAAGATACGTCTTTAAGAAACTAATGCTTAGTTATAGGTAATCCTGAAGTTAGTTCTGCCTGCTCTCAGCTTCCTGCTTTTCTCTATATGTTCAAGTTGAGTGTCTGATAGTTTGGTAGATGATCCTGCTATAGTTTGGACAAATTTTTAAGATGTTACAGATGTTTGTGAATTCCAGAAGAAAATATGCTTTATTTGATAGTCAGTGAAAAGCATTGGTGAAACTTTGAAGAGGTCAGTACAATGATAAAAGATGCTATTGAGGTAACTTAACAGTGTGTGTGATTTTGCAGAAGAGAAAACAGAAGCAGGAACTTTTTGTTATGTTCCGGTTGGGCATAAAAGTGCTTTAACCACTCTAAAAACAGCAACTAGTAAGAGAATGGCATCATTTTATATCCTTTTGTGGAACGTTTCAAAGAAACAAATGTACAGCAATATTTCAGCGAGGAATTTTATTTTATTTTATTTTAAACTGATAAGAATAGATACTACATTTGACCTTAGCCAAAAGGCCAAGAAGCGATGGTAAGAACACAACATATATAACACTCTTAACAAAATTTTAAGTGTACAACACAGTATTGTCAACTGAGGCACAAGGCTGCAAAGCAGATCTTTAGAACACGTTTGTCTAACATAATTGAAACTTTATGCCCATTTATTTCAAGTTTCCTTTTTTTTCTCCCCACCAGCACTTGCAAACTACCATTTCTAGAATTCTATGATTTTGACTATTTTAGGTACCTCCTGTAGTATTTGTCCTTTCCTGACTGGCTTATTTTGCTTAGCATAATGTTTTCAGAGTTCATCCGTGTTGTTAGCTTAATGCAGGATTTCCTTTTTCAAGACTCAGTAATATTCCCTTACATGTATAGATCACATTGTCCTGGTCTATTTATCTGTCAATGGACATTTGTTTCCACACCCTGGTTATTTTGAATAGCGCTTCAATAAACATTGAGATGCTAACATATTTTTGATATCCTGATCTCAATGATTTTGGATACATATCCATAATTGAGACTATGAATTATAGAGTAGTTTTATTTTTAACTTTGAGTGGAACCTCTATACTGTTTTGCAAAGTGGTTGTACCATTTTGCACTCCCATTGCAGTGTACAAGAGTTTGTTCACTTTTCTCCAAATTTTTGCCAACATTTTTTATAATAACCATCCTAAAAAAGTATGAGGCAATATCTCATTGTGATTTGGATTTGCAGTTCTCTGATAATTAGTGATATAGAGCATTTTTTCATACGCTTGTCATTTGTGTGTCTTTTTTGAAAAAATAATCTATTCGAGTTGTTAGTGTATTCTTTAAGGAATTTTTAAAATAAAAGTATTAGGTTTACAACAAAATTGAAAAGAAAGTAGAGCTTTCCCACATACCCTTTACCCCACACATGTATGGTCCCTCCTTTCTTTTATCAGCATCATTTACCAAGATGGTACTTTTCTTTTTAACCAATGATGGATCGTCAGTGTCACATCATGATCACCTAAAGTCCATAGTTTACCTTAGGGTTCATTGTCTAGGCGTTGTGCATTCTATGAATTTAGACAAATGTTGATGACATGTATCCATCATTATAATATAATGGAGAGTATTTTCACTGCCTTGAAATCCTCTGTTCTACCTAAATGTTCTTCCCCAAGCCCAGCAACCCCTATCTTTTTATTGTCTTTGTAGTTTCATAGTTTTGCCTTTTCCAGAATGTCTATAGTTGGAACCATACATGATGTAGCCTTTTCATATTGGCTTCTTTCACTTAGTAATATGCCTTTAAGAACATTTAATATCTTTTTTTTTAATCTTTAGCCTATTTTAAGTTGGGATATTAGGGTTTTTTTTCCTTATTCATGTGTAGATCTTATATAATTTGAAAATTAACTCCTTATATGAATATTGTTTGCAAGTATTTTCTCCCATTCTTTTCTTCCATAGGCTGCCTTTTCACTCTGTTCACTGTTTCCTTTAAAGTGCGGACGCTTCTTACTTTGATATTTTCTCGCTTGTCTATTTTTACTTTTGCTGCATGTGCACTGGAAGCCATAGCCATGAACGTGGCCAAGACCAATGTCATGAAGTATTTCCTCTGTGTTTCCAAAGAATTCTTTCTAAGAATTTTATAGTTTTAGGTCTTATGGTTAACTCTTTAGGCTATTTTGAGTTACTTTTTGTGTATGCTGCAAAATGCATCCAAAGTCATTCTTTTGCATCTGGATATCCGATTTTCCCAACATCAGTTGCTGAAGTGGTTATCTTTTCCCAATTGTGCATCTTTGGGACCCTTGTTAAAGGTCACTTAACCATAAATGCATGGATTTATTTTTGGGGACTCTATTATGTTTCACTGGTCTATGTGTCTGTCTTTATGCGAGTTCCGTACTGTTTTAAGTACTATTCCTTCATAATATACTTTTAAAATCTACAATGTGATGTTTTAAACTTTGAGTTTCTAAAGATGCTTTGAATACTCAGGGTCCTTTATGTTTCTATACAAGTTTTAAAATTGTTTTTTTTTTTTTATTTCTGTAAAAACGTCATTGAGATTTTCACAGTGATTGCCTTGGGTCTACAGAGAGCTGAGGGTCATAGGGGCATTTTACCAATAGTGTTTTCCAGTCACTGAACAAGGGGTGTCTTTCCATTTTTGTGTGTGTCTTATTTAATTCTTTATCATCATTTTTTGGTCTTTTTTAGTGTATTGGTCTTTTTCCTTAGCTGTTTATTCTTAAATATTTTATTTTACTTTTTTTGTAAATGGAATTTTCTTAATTTTATTTTCAGAAAGTTAATTGTTAGTGTATAGAAACACAGCAATTTTTGTACATTAATTTTGTGTTCTGCCACTTAATTGGTTTTTAAATTAGTTTTAAAAAGCTTTTGTATGTGACCGTCCCTGAAATGGGGCAGAGGGTGAAAGGTCCCCAAGAAGCCCATAGCTTTTGGTTAGGGGTTGGGGGAGTGGAAAATATAACTTAAGATAGTTTTTATAACAATGGCAAGGTGACAGCCGTGTCTTTCCTGAAGGGAAGCTGTGCTTCCACCTGGGTAAGAGACGTATGACTTTCAGAATGGATAGTGCCATGTATGAGGTCACACAGGAAGCCCTGGGTCAGCATTTAAAATTGAGGCAGCCAGACATGATGCATAGCTATGCAGTTTGGAAGGGTGTAGAAGGGCCCCCACCGGGCACCATGAGGTCTGGTGTGTAAGGAGGTGCTGCGTGGTTTGGAGTAAGGAGATGGCACAAAGTTTTGAGGCATCTGCAAGGAAGAAAGAGGAGACCCGCTGGGAAACCTGCCTGGGAGAACACTGTGGCAAGGCTGATGGAATTGTGAGGAGCTGCCCAGCCAAGCACAGATTAATGGGAGATGCCTGGAATGTTGAACTGTTGACCAGGAATGCTGAGCTACGGATTTCTCTGTTCCTGAAAGATGGTACCTCTGACTGGCATATTCTCAAACTGGTTTGGCAAAGGGAGGTAGGACTGTGTATTTATGGGTGCTTTAAAAGGAGGGGGTCTTAATGGCAGAATTCACCATTATTCTAAATCTGTAGAGCTTTCATATAAACAATTCCTTTCCTTTTCACCGAATTCTGGCTTTGGAAGTCACACTTTTCGGTGGCAGGCAATCAGATCCCACAGCTGTTCCAGAGCAGCGCCGGCTGGGGTTCTGTAATGTGCCCACATACGTAAACTTAAGTGATTTATTTGAAACCTTCTTTTTTAAGTGTTCATTGCTATACATTTTCCTCATATTATTGCTTTTGATGCAACCCATGTGTATTGATATAGTGTATTTTTATTTGTCTCAATGATTTTTCTTAATTTCCTTCTTAAATTCTTCTTCGACCTATTAGTTATTTAAAACAACGTTGTTTTGATTTCCACGTGTTTGTGACTTTTCAAGTTTCCTTTTGCAATTGTTTTCCTACCATTGTAGTAAGAAAAGATACTTGCTATGATTTCAATCTTACTCAATTTCTTCAAGACTTCTTTTGTGACCTGTCATTTGATACACCCTCAATAAAGCTTCATGTGCTATTGCGAACTGTGTGCATTCACATGCTGTTGGGGACAATTTCTGCATATTTCTGTCTGATCCATTTGGTGTATAATTTTGGTCGTCTACAGTTTCTTCGTTGATTTTGTGCACAGTTGGATCCATTATTAAAAGTGGGTATAAAAGTCTCATACTATCATTGGATTACTGTCTATTTGTCTCTTTGGTTCTTTCAGTGTTTGCTTTATATACTTAGAGGCTTTGATGATGGCTGAATATATATATTTATAATTGTTATTTTAAAAAATTTAAATAATTTGATATATTTATAATTGTTTACTTAAAATATCTTTCTGTAGAACTGATTCTTCTATCATTTTATGCATGCTTTTATATCTCGTTACAGTTTTGACTAAATGTCTTTTTTGTCTGGTGCAAGTATAGCCTCCTTAGGGTGCCTTTCACACCCCATTTCCATTTCTTTACTTTCAACCTATGTGTGTTTGAATCTCAATTGAGTTTTTATAGACAGTATATACTCTGATATTCTTTTTTATCTATTCATTGTCTTTTATTCAGCTATTCTATGTCTTTTGACTATGGAGTTTAATCTGTTTAAATTTTAAATAATTATTAATGGGGAAAACTTACTACTGAGATATGTTCATTGTTTTCTGTTTGTCTTGTAGTTTTTGACCTTCTTTTCCTCTTGTTTTTGGCTTTTATATTTTATTAATTTTTTGTATTAATACACTTTCCTTTTTTTCTCTCTTTTGTGTAACATCCATAGGTTTTATTTTGTGGTTACCATTTGGTTTGCATAAACAATCTATTAATTATTGTTGAATTGGTGTGTTCATGAGGCAAAGGGGTGTTAAAGTTTCCTATGTCACCATCTTGCTGACATCACCCCAGTAAATATATTTTCAAAAAGGTCAGTCTCTTTTTTATATCTTTACATATTATCTCCAATAGCTCTGCATGCAAAAGTGAAAAAAAATGCATTATATTTGTGTTTGTTTCCTGTGTGTGACTTTAAAATGTAAAGTTCATTGATATTTAATAATAGAACATTTTATGACACAATTTTTCTCATGTTTTTACTTTTTGCTTTTTGAAAATTAAATTCACCCTCACAGGTGTGGCTCAGTTGGTTGGACATTGTCCTGCAAAGCAAAAGGTCACCAGTTTGATTCCCGGACAGGGCACATGCCTGTGTTGCGAGCCTGTCCCCAATAGGGGTGCGTGCGAGAGTTAACTGATCAATGTTTCTCTCATACACTGTTATATCTCTCCTCTTTCTCCCTCCTTTCCCCTCTCATCCTAATAAGTAAATAAAATTTTAAAATACTAAATTTATTGGGATGACATCAGTTAATAAAATAATATGGATTTCAAGAGTACAATTCTATGATATATTACCTGTATGTCGTAAGCCCACCACCCAAAGTCAAATCTTCTTCTGTCACCATATATTTGGCCCCCTTTACCCTTTACTACCCTCCAGCCCCTTCCCTCTGGTAACCACCATACTGTTGTTTGTGTCTGTGAGTGTCTATTTATTTGTTTGTCTTGTTTGTTCATGAGTTACTTTCAGTTTTGTATCCCACATAGGAGTGAAATCACATGGTTCTTGACATTTCCTGTGGCTTTGTGACATTCTCAGGATCCATCCATGTTGTCAGAAATGGCAGTATTTCATCTTTTCTCACAGCCAAGTAGAATTCCACTGTATGTATGTAGCACATCTTCTTCATCCAATCATCTATTGAAGGACCCTTCGGTTGTTTCTGTGTGTTGGCCATTGTCTAATACAATTTTTTAAATGAACTCATTATAAAAACTAACCTGGGAGTCAGTGATATTCAAAATGTCTATAGTGTGTTCAGTTTAAAATTTTTTGTGAATATAAATTCTCATTAACCGTTCAGATCTCACATAGAACAAAGTGAGAGATTAAACTTAAAGGAAATCTGTATAAAACATTTGGACTTATTGTGTAACCAGTGACTACATTTTCCTTTTTAGTTGATTTAAAACAAACTTAAAGTCTTTATGTCACAAAAATTATTAAAGAGACATTGTGAATGTCGTGAATATGGTAGAGAAAATTTCATATAAAATACGAGGGGAAACAAAAGACTATTGCCTTTCAGTTTTGCAGGACATCCTGAACTAGGAAACACTGACAACAACATCAAAGATTTCAACCTGTAAACATTGTCCTGTGTTTGTGAATGAGCTATTCTTTTAGCATGTCTATGTGGCACCGATTCCATTTCATTCCATTTTGATACATCCCAGTACTTAAACCCAGCTCTTCCAAGCTGATTGACATGCACAGAGGATAAATTTATTTTCATGACTTAAAAGCTTCAGCTATCAGCTTCTGATGATAGATATGAATGACCCTCATTCAAGAATTAACCAAATGAAAACTTTATTCTGTGACATGAATGGATTTTCTACTCTAAAATGAAAGTAAAATTAATCTTTTTGGAATAAATAATTGAATTCATAGGCAGTCTAAATAGTAACTAAAAAGACATGGTCACATCTACTACAACTTAATCATATATTTTCTTACAATATATATTTTTATGTGAAGCAGCAAAGCACTACAATGACTATAACCCCAAAAGTGAAAAAAATCAAGTATGTTATAATGGATGAACCAATAAATAAATGAACACAGATGTAAGAAATACACCTCAATGTCCTGACTGGGTGGCTCAGTTGGTTGGAATGTCGTCTCATGCACAAAATGTCACAGGTCTGTTTCCTAGTCGTGGCATATCCAGGAAGAAGCAATGGATGTTTCTCTCATCTCTCTCTCTGTCTCTCTCTCTCTTCATTCCTCTTTCTCTAAAATGAATAAAAAATGAATCCTTGGATGAGGATTAAAGAAAAACAAATGCATGTTGAAAAAAATTTTTACTGGTACTCCCTAAAATAGTTCTAAAAGGAAGACATTTGCTTTTCCAAAATGTATCAACTTTGTAGATGTATAAAAATGTCTTACTGATGCTCTCAGGGGTGTGTGTGTGTGTGTGTGAGAGAGAGAGAGAGAGAGAGAGAGAGAGAGAGAGAGAGAGAGAGAGATTTGCTCTGATTTTGGATCACTGCTCCCTAATGTGACATTTTTGTCTGGTGCCTCATTCAGAGTTACCACATCACAGGTTGTTAATCACTAAGTGATCCTGTTTGCCAGGGTCTGGAAAAATGCTAGAATGAGTCACTTCACTTTAAAATCAAGCTTCATTATGACTTTCAAAGCTTGTGTGTGTATATGAATTTGGGCATGTATGTGAACAGTGTGCACTTGTTGTTTATGTTGTATTGTGAAAAGGCATAGAATAAACAGAATTAATGACTAATTTACATACTAAATTAGAAGGTGATTAGGACTATGAAAAACTTGAAGCAGATAAAAGAGGGTAGCAGTGAAGATGGGGTTACAATCTTACATAGTATAGTTGGTTTGGTTTAAAAAAAAAAGTAACTTTTGAGAAGAAGTTTAATGAGGTCAGAAAAAAGTCATCCTAGATAGAGGAATCACCTGTAGAAAAGCTTTGAGGTGGGAACTTGCCTGATATTCAAAGACCATCCTGGAAGCCATTGTGTCTGAAGTAGAATAAACGTGGAGAGAGTAATAGCAGGCAAGGTCAGAGATGAAAGGAGTATGGAGACTTGTAGCCTCGTGTGCACCTTTGAGTGGAGGACTAATATGAACTCATCTGTGTGGCTTTAGAGGACCGTGCTGGTTACTCCGCACGGAACATGCTGCAGGTAAGCAGGGTGGTAGCAAAGAGATTTATGAATACCTACATCAATAACTCAGGAAAAGTAGGTGATGTGGCAGTTTACAGATGATAAGAAAACTGTCTGGTCACGAATTAAGAGAGTTTGAATCCCGGGCTACCTTACTTCAGATTTGTACCCGTGTTCCCTGTATGTGCTTCAGCATTGCTGTCACCGAGCTCGGGGAGAGTGAGTGCGGGTTTCTTTCTTGGCATTATGGAGGACATCCCAGTTTGTGCCTTGATGTCAAGTGTTAGGGATTAAAGAACTGGCTTTGGTTTTGACAGACTTATGACACTGACTAGTAAAAGCCGTGATTGTGTTTTAAACACTCCCCTTTATTGGTCCGGATAACTCTTGAAGAGCAAGGAGAGTGAGCACTGCTATCACAGTGACATGAAGGAAGCAAGGGGCGAAGTGACGCCCGGCCCCACTGCTGTAACAAACCAACCGGGTTTCCAATGACATAAACACACTTCTCAGCATCGGGGAGCATTTCTTGCATAAAGGGCACAGCGCCCTGAATCCTCGTTGTTCTATAGAACACGGAGACGTGGCAGTTACTATACTTAATTCATTTGGGGGGAGTAGATAACATTTCTGCACTCCAGACAAAATTTCAAATCAGCAGACTTGAAGTGGGTATCTAGATAATTGTTGGCAGAATTTAGAAGATGGTACGGATACTATAGAAACACTGAAAACATATCCTGATAAAGTAGAGCAAAACTAGATAAACAAAATAAAATGTACCCATATAATGTTTTAGTTGTTAACAGAGTAGAAAAATAATAAAAAAATGTTGCATGGATTAGAATCTTCCTATATACACTTAACGGTATCTTTACCACCATTTTGTTTTCCAAAAAATATATGTTGTATATATTTTTTCAATTAATTTTATATTTACAGAACTATTAGAACTGTCTTTCATAGAATCACGGCAATTGGGCATTTCTTTTGAGAGCATAGGCGTCAAATGAAAGGGAAGAGACTGCCTGCGTGTTCTCCTGGTTCGCGTAATTAGTCAAGCTACACGTTTCCTGGCTTTAGGCAGCAAAGGGGTCCCTTTCTCTGCTTGTGCGCTATGGCTGTCAAAGTGCAGAATCAGTACTCAGCACATCGAAGCAGGAGATGATGGGATACAATTTCCTGTGATCAAAGGCAGAATGATTTATATACATCAAGGGCACACAGACATGCATGCACAATACCAGAAAATATTTTTGGAGAACATTAATATTATGTAATTATGCAGTTCTCAGAATTTAACTATTTTGATCAAATGGGAATTCCTCTTCACTAGCATTGTTATAAATCTCAAATTAACAAGGAAAGAATTGGCTCTGGTTTTTACAGACTTATGTGACTTTAGTCACAGAGAAATATATATATGTGTATATATGTGTGTGTATATATATATTTAATATCAATTGAATAAATAGTGATAAATAATATCTTCTTTTTCCACATTTGTATAACTTTTTAATGGAAACTTTTACAGCTAAATTATCATTTCAGTTTACTTTCCTTAAAATTTCAAGAATTCCGTTCTGTTCATCACCCACCCACACATACACAAAGTTTTCTTCAACATGTGTCTTCCTCTGTTACTGCATTTTTTCCCCCCTCGTGTGTGTGTGTGTATGTGTGTGTGTGTGTGACTGCTGCACTTCAGAGAGGCAGTTACTGATGTTTCTCTGCCCTGAGTCTGTAACCCTCTCATGATTGACATACGAAAGAGTTCAAATAAGTTCATTTCTTCATGGTGGTGGAGAATTAATTAATTAATTAATCTTAAATTAATTAAGATCTTCTACATCTCAATTAATTTTTATTTTTGGAGACAGAGAGAGAGAAAAATTGAGAGAGAAGAAATGGCAGGCGGGAGAGATTATTTTGCTATAACACATTAGTTTCATTTCTGAGACCTTGGATTACTAAGTGTCATTATATGAGTAAGTTTTCCACTAAAAAAAGCATGCTAGGGAGTTTCTAACAAGTTAAAATTTCCTTCTCCTACATGATTTGAATGGCAGAGGTTTTTCATATCTATGTAACCATATTGAGAAGGCCTTCAAATTCTAGCAGGAAATGTTTCCCCTAGGGATGCACTTATTTCCTGGAATGAATATATTAATAAGGCCCTTGAGGTATGTTCTTTAGGGTCATAAGGCCCCCCAAAAGCATGCATTAGAAAATGTTGTTCCACTAATCACCAGTTTTCTGTTTGCTAAGATATGTGTGCCGGCTGAGAGTGAAACCTGAATTGTTTATGCGAATGCAGAAAAAAATTTAACAGCTCTCTAAGTGAAGAAAGAAGGAACAGATAAATTATGTAGCAGAGGAAGGAACTTTGCTAGTAGAACAGAGATTTTTAATTGAATGTGGCATGATTTTTTTTCTGATACAAGTACAATATGAATCTTTTCTTCTAGTCATCCCTTTTCTTCTCTCCTGAACAAGTAGCTGCTGGCGTAACACAAACATTGGTTTCTACTTCTCTGACGTGAATGCAGTTAACTCCATGCGCTCTTAATGTACAGGAGAATTTCCTGTGCCTTATGAATACATTCAAAGGCAACATGACACCTGTCTCTCTCTACTTTCAACCCATACTCCTTGGTTTTCTCTCTTACATCTCTCAGCTGACATGTGCACCTGTTGGTCCTTCCATCGTCCCGTGAGGTTCTTAGAAGAGAGCAGTGGTACCTTCATCCTGTGTCATTCTCTCCACGACCTGCCTTCTTGCCCCATCTCTCCAGAATCTAAGATACTGTTTTAGATATAGTATGCCAGAATTTTTTACAAAACAATAATTTTAAAGGTGACAAAACACCTCACAAATTTCTTGACTATTAAATTCTGTCCTGTCTACTAACTCTGTAACTATTATCCTTTTGTATTGAATAAAACATAACTTTTCAAACTCATAGAATTAGCTTGTGGTTAAAATCAATCTATCAAATACAAGGAAACCTAAAATAACCTTTTTTCCTCCTTAAGGAATAAAACAGACTGAAATCAAATGCTGTTTGCCCACTGTTTGAGAAATTCTTGCAAACTTTGGTATATGCAGAATAAACTTTTCTGAGAGCTATGTTCGGCCTTACCATCAAGCATCTCTACATCCCCTTTCTTCTGAACGTGACTTTTAAAAAATAGATTAGCTCTGTTGCCTGCAGGGTCACTATATAGTTGCTTTTAGATATAGATCATTATTTGCTTATCAAGGACTTCAAACATGCTCTGCAGGTGTTATTTTGTATTCTTTAGTCACTAACTACTATGATAGCTTCAAATAGTGCCTTCTCGGAAATGTTTTTTGAAGTCAGAGTTCCAATTCATTTAGGTAAGGACCGTACACCCAGAAATGTGTATCATTGCCATTACGAACTTTTGCTATATAACTATCCACGCCAAAATGCATCTTGTGCTTCTTATTTCATCAGATAATGATATGTTGTTGGGTATAAATATCTACTATTTTTTTTATTAAAGGAAGTCCTTCCATATAGAATGACATTTTTTAAACGTTTTTTTATTGTTGCTCAAGTACAGTTGTTTCCATTTTCACCCTACCACTCCCCCCCGACCCCAGCCATCCCCGCTCCCCACCCTGGATCCTACCCGCTTTGGTTTTGTCCATGTGTCTTTTAGAGATGTTCCTGAAAACCCTTCCCTCTAATTTAAAGAATGGGTCTGCTCTTGTAGCTCTATTACAATCATTGTCATATATTAAGGCTTATTGGAATTCCAGACCATTACTGGGACACCACAAAAAATACATAGCTTTTTCTTACAGAATAAACATCTGGAGGCACTAACAAGTAATTATTATGTTTCTTCATACCTTGGAAAAGTCCTTACTGTTGCCGTAAATCCCAGTGACTTATAGTTCTTTTATACACATGAAAAAAGGTAATGGTTATAATCCCACTATGTGAGTTTCAACTTTCAACCCTCTCTCTTAAGTTAAAAGTTAGCTTCCAAAGCTTTTAGAAGGCTTCTGCCCTTTTCAAACTGCGTTTCTAGTACATCAGTCTTATTGATTTATTCATAGTAAATGTTACCACCTCATTCTTTGTGTGTGAAACTGAAGAAAGCTACATAAGTGCCTCTGAATCTCCGGCAACCCCCTCAGATGTAACTCGGCTACAGAGTGAAACGTATTCCTTCTGGTCAGGAAAATGGGAGAGGCACAATGAGGCCCTCAGTGCCAACGAGGACAGGTCAAGAATCCTCATTTATCATCAAGATCAAACGTGACATGTTTTAACATCCCAGGAACTAGTACTCCCAGAAAGGGGTAGAAGCTCTGCAGTAATAAAAGCACTGATCCTCATCTGAACTCTGAAGGCGTGATGTAAATCGGTTAAGTTTTTTTGGAGAAATCCATTTCTCCTTCAGTTTAATATAGGTAAATTCATATCAAAAGAAGTGAGCAAGGCAACTGAGTTTTACTGTCCAAAATACAGACTTACAGAGAGAAAAAAATGACCTCTTTTGGTTATACTGAAATATCTCACCCCCCTTTATTTACATACTTACTCGTTCAATGTTATTTCTAACCTTTGAGTCCTGATTTTGCATAGTTTATTGTGATTGTGCCAATTCACAGTGAACTAAAAGACTGCAACCTAATGGCTTATGAAGCAGAGAAAACCTTCAAAACTTATTTTTGACCGATAACCAAAGAAAATATATCACAGGTCAGTTTTCTCCCTTTTAATATCTTCATTTTTTTCAACCAGTGAAAAAACTAGGTAGGAACCATATTGCTTCACCTTTCTTAATTCCATGTATAAACTAAGGTGATTCGATCTAAATGATTTGATTTTCAGCACCAATTCTCCAGTTGTTTAACTAGAAAGCTAACAGACAAACGTATATGATGATGGAACAATGATAATGCTATTATTTTCTAGAAAGCAAAGACAAACGAAAGAATCTCCACTGTGATTGTCTGGCCCTGCCCCAATCCAGCAGCAAGGTGGCAATCAGTCTGGCTGCAGTGAAGGGAGTTCGGAGCTGATCTTTGGAGCCTCCCTGTTACAGGCACACATTGCCAACGAACACCTAACGTGGGAGACAAGTAATTCCGTGAAGTTAAGATAACAACGCCTATAGGCTAACACGAGAAACAGAGACAGGTTGGAAGATGAGAAAAAAAAGTCAATAAAAAAAAAATGATCCTCTAAGGGAGAAATGAAAAGGAAGGTAGGAAGAAAGAGTAAAGATAAAGAGAAAAAAAAAGCAAATGAAAATTCAGAAAAAAACCCAACAATATTATAGCAGAATTTTTTTTATGAAATATAAAATTTGGCATAAAAATAAGGAAGTTTTACAGGAAATGTAACCAAAGAGATTAAATTTAGAAAACATATTTTTTATTTTTTGCTTTTTAATATCAGAATATAGAAATATGTAGTTCAAACCCAGAGTTGTTTAACTGAACTAATTTAGGTTTTCAATTACAATCTCAGTAATTAATGAGAACACTGTCAACAACGACATTAGCTGCGTTCTTTTTTAACAGTATAGGTTACCAGTTTTGAAACTATCTTCTGTGTTTGCTAAGCTTTAACAAATGTTACATATATCAAGGCTAATAAAGACCTGGTTTCTCACTGGTTTGGAAGGGAATGAAAAAGACTAAGAAGAAATAAAAATATTTGAAGGTGTCCGCCGTGTTGGGTAAAATTAGAGACATCAACAGGAGCTCATCATGTAATAGACGCACTAATTTCTGAGTTCTGTTCCCCGAGAAAATGCAGAGAGCTTATGCGTGTACCTGTGGCCTAGTTCTGCTTTCTAACAACCACCGTTCACATGAAAAGGAGCAGAGACTGCAGCTGATGAGGGGGCTGTGCCAGAAACCCCCGAGATGCCAGCCCGAGCCATCCTGTCGTGTCAGACATTAAAGAAGGGGTCTGTGCCCCATGGAGACATGTCAGAGGGACACAGGAGACAGCCACATCATACAAAGCAAGGGAGAAAGAGAACACTAAAGGAAGAGAGAAACAACTGTCAACAATGGCTGAATGCAAGATATACAGAGGATAGAGAACTGTCTTTTGCAACTTTTCTGTAAATGTGAAATTACAATGATGTGTAACAAAATATATTCTAGTAGATATCTTATAAACATTGAAAACGACAGGACTAGTCCACCTGGTGTATCTGAACTCACCAGTGGAATTATGATTCTATCCCTTTTTTAACACTATTTTCACAATGAATGCCTATTCCCGATCTTCATTACAACCTGTCCCTTAAAATTCACCTAAAGGGTTTTCTTCTCCAGGAGACTTTACTGACTGGGTGGACCACTCAGACATAATTTATTACATTTCTCTTACTTTTTGGTCTTTTTATTTAAAAAGCTTTCAGGCCCTAAAAGACAGAAATACTATTTGTACAGTTGTCAAATACTATTTGTACAGTTGGAAATAAACAACCAACTACTTCCTATGAACAAAGCAGGTGCTTAATATTTTCAGTTCAGTTATTTTTTTTGGTCTGAAAAAAACATATCCCAGTGAATGCCTGGATTGAAAAGATACTTAATTTTGTGTAAGTGTTTATGCTTCTGGTTTTTAAACATATTTGGACAAGCCAAACTTATTTAGAAAGTTAAGTTTTTGTGGGGTTTGGAATAAATGCAATTTTTTGACATCCCAACTCATTTCTTAAGTGCAAATGTGTTTTAACTTGTGAGTTACTTTCCTAAGTACAAACATCAGTCAGTCCATGACCTTGCATTTGCTACACTGTCATAGAATATGGATAGCCTTTATTTTAACAATGTTTTCACACCTTGACACTATTTGAATTACATTTATCAAAGCTACCCTATATTCCTTGGCTCTTGCCAGATAAACCATGGTCATAGTGGGCAGATACCAATATTATATGAAAATCTTTATCTTCAGCGAGGTCTGGACTAGCAAAAGGAGGGAGAGTGAACAGATGTTTTCAAACTCTAGTGGCCATCTGCTGAGCCTGGAGCAACGTCCCGACAGAGGAGCAATCTGCAGAGCACTTACTCATAAAACACCCGTTTTGTGAATGGAGCGATTTTAATGGTCTCTGAGGCTATCACTTTGTCATTCTTCTGTCAGTACTACAATTAATGTGGAAATAAAAGTAAACATAGCATGTTTTTTTCTTGTGTTTCCAAAAATTTATTGGCTTGTTTAAACATCTAACTCCAGTGCAAACAAACACAGTTTAGGTTTTATTATAATTCATTTAAATCTTGATGGAAAACGGCAACCTCTCATCAAATAGTTTTTTCCTCTTTAGGATTATGCATATAGGCTTGAAACTGAACTCTATTCTACTCTTTAGGTAGAAGGCCCAGGATTTAAAAATTTTTGTATAGGTAATTTTCTACTTCGGAAACAACACTGACTGCCACAGAGTATCTGCACATACTAATGTTGCACCCTGAGATCTGCGTGAGTCTGCTGGGGCTGCTCTAATAAAATAGCATGGATGCTGCAGCTTAAGCAATAGAATTTAGTTTCTCACAATTCTGGGTGGTAGAAGTCCAAGATCAAAGTTGGTTGGTTTCCTCCAGGGACCAAAGGAAAGGGTCTGTTCCAGGCCTGTCTCCTTGACGTATAGGTGGCACTTTCTCACTGTGTCTTCACATTGTTGTCCCTCTGTGAACACATATGATCTACCTATTTAAACTCCTTCAGCTTTGGTTGCTGTGGCTCAGTGGATTGAGCACTGGCCTGCAAAACAAAGAGTCATTGGTTCGATTCTCAGGCAGGGCACAAGCTTGGGTTGTGGGCCAGGTCCCCAGCAGGGGTGTGGGAGAGAAAACTACACATTGATGTTTCTGTCCCTCTCTTTCTCCCTCCCTTCCACTGTGTCTAAAAATAAATAAATAAATCGATAAATAAATAAATAAATATTTTAAAAAATTAACTGCTTCAAAGCATCTAATCTCATGTGCTTTAGCTTCCTTAATCTGGACTTCACTTTATTCATATTGCTGCTTAGGCACAATATGGGACCACTTTCCTCAGTCTGTCTTCTTCCACACACTTAACGCTTCACCATATAATAAACAACTTTAGACTTGGCATGGTGGTAACTGCTGGAGGGAGAACAAATAAAGTACAATTTCCTCCTTGTACTACAGAGCTGGGATAGTTCCTGTAGTTCCTGTAGCTGTATATGTACACGTGGTGGAAAGTATTGTGCAGCGGGTGCACGTGGTGACAGGCGAGTGTGTAAGAAAACTGTTGCACTTTAGATATGTTTAATTTGAGGAGACTAGAGTTGCCGGGGGGAGGTTGTATAGAAAGAAAAAACTGGCAACAAAGTTGCAATTAATCAGTCTCAAATGTACTTGTTGCAGTCACTTAACAGTCACCTTAACAGTCTAAAGGTCTTAAAAGGTTCCCCAGCAGAAAGTCTGAGAAGGGAAATGAGAAAATGGCTAAGGATGGAGCCCAGGTGATTGCTCTTAGGACAAAAATACAGAAGAGGCTGCTTCTCAATTTCAGAATTTCAAAAATTCTTAGATTTTTATGAAATTTCAAGTAAAAAATTAATTTCTAGTGTTTGGCCAGATGAACAGCTAGGAACCTAAATCTTTTTCTGAAAGATCAAACTTACGCCAAATTTGGTGTAGAATAAGTTCACTCTAATGTCGTAGAACCAAGTATACACTCCAGACTTTTGTCACCTTGCTTTTCCTTTGTCCTCCTCAAAGGTCTTGTCACTGCTGAGTCACAGTGTTCTTTCTTAAGTTTCAATTACCTCTGTAGGTTTTCCTTTTATCCTTTAATTGAGGGTTTTTTTTGTTTTGCTTTGTTTATTTCATGGAGGGAGAAATACATTTTTATTTTTTTATATTGGTTTTATGAAAATTAATTTTATTTCCTAGTCCGAAATCCAGACAATCTGCAGGTAATTAAGAATTTCTAGCTATTTTACAACCACATTGCTTAGTTTCTTAGAGAATAAATCCAAAAAGAAAGAAAAATATAAATTTCTTTGTTTTGTTTCTTTTTCTTTTTTCTTTTTTTTTATTGTTGTTCAGGTACAGTTGTCTCCATTTTCCCCCCACCACATGCCCCTGACCCACCCATCCCCACTTCCCACCCTCAGTCCTACCCTCCCCCCCCACCCTTAGCTTTGTCCATGGGTCCTTCATACATGTTCTTTGATGACCCTTCTCCTTTTGTCCCCTGTTATGCCTTCTCCCCTCTCCTCTGGTTACTGTCAGTTTGTTCTTTGTTTCAATGTCTGTGGTTGTATTGAACTGCCTTTTGATCCAGAAATTCCACTGCTGGGATTATACCCTAAGAATAGTGAAACACCAATTCAAAAGAACCTATGCACTCCAATGTTCATAGCAGCACAATTTACAATAGCCAAGTGCTGGAAGCAACCTAAGTGCCCATCAGTAAATGAGTGGATCAAAAACTATGGTACATTTACACAATGAAATACTACACAGCAGACAGAAAACAGGAGCTCCTACCCTTTGGGACAATGTGGATGGAACTGGAGAGCATTATGCTAAGTGAAATAAGCTAGGTGGTGAAAGACAAATACCATATGATCTCACCTTTGAGTATGTGTACCGTGTGGTCATTGCATTCAAAATGGGCATTAGAGAAACAAATCTGCATCAAATTTTGCATTAAGCTTGAACATTCCTCCATGGAAACTATTTGCATGTTTCAGAAGACTTTCAGAGATGAGGCAATGAGTGCAGGACAAATAAAAGTGTGGCACAAATGCTTCAAAGATGGTCAAGAATCTGTTGAAAGTGATCCACGTTCTGGAAGGCCAGCAACAAGCAGAACACCTGAGAAAGTTGAACTTGTGCAGGCTGCAATCAACAAAGATTGGCGACTGACAGTGTGAGAACTGGAAGCTGATCTGGGAATTAAAAATAATTATGTGTTCAAGATTTTGATGTAGGATCTTGGCATGAAATGTGTTATGCCAAAATTCATTCCACAACTACTAGAGCACAAGGAACATCGTCTGAAGTTGCTAATGACTTGATTCAAACTGCTATCAATGAACAGGATTTCCTCAAGAAGTTCATATAACCAGAGATGAACGGCAGTGATCTGGAAATGAAGGCCCAGGGGTCCCAGGGCAAGTTACCTGATTCTCCAAGCCTGAAGAAGGTGGGGCAAAGTCAAAACAAGATCCAGACCCTGTTAACTGTGTTTTTTGATTATTGGGAAGGTGTTGTCCATCATGAGTACACCCCTCCAGGCCAAACAATTAATAAGGAGTACTACATCAATGTTCTCTGACAGTTGAGAGATGCAATATGATGAAAATGGCCACAGCTATGGAAACTGGTGATTGGTAGCTTCATCATGACTCTGTGCCCGCTCATGCATCATGTGTCACATACAGTTTTGGGGGGAAATATTAAATTATCCAGGTGACTTAGCCCCCCACAGCCCATATTTGGCACCCTGAGACTTCTGGCCTTTCCAGAAACTAAAATCACCTTTGAAAGGGAAGAGATTTTGGACCTTCAATAAAATTCAGGAAAATACAATGGGGCAGTTGATGGCAATTGGGAGGACTGTGTGAGGTCCCAAGGTACCTACTTTGAAGGGGACTGAGGCATCATTGTCCTATGTACACTGTTTCATGTACCTTATATCTTCTTCAATAAATGTGCCTATTTTTTATATTACATGACTGGATATTTCCTGGATGGACCTCGTGCAATCAGTGTTGTTAACTGTAATTACTGAGCTGTACCTAAAAGTTTATGCACACCCTTTGACCAAGGTCTCCTTGTTTCCTCTACTTCTCAGTCCCCAGCAGCCACCATTCTACTCTCAGTTTCCATGAGTTCTAAGATTCCACCTACAAATGAGATAACACAGTATTTGTCTTTCTCTGATTGTTTTCTTATAATGGGTTTCGAGGCAAATCACTGGGGGAAAACAGAAGATACAAGCAATTTAGAGATGGGACAGTGGCAAAGCTTGGAAAGTTCTTAAGTCAACAGTACTTGAATTTATTTCTCTGCCTTCTTCTGAGATAGTAAAATGAATGTAATTCTGGCTTCAAATTCTGGCTTTAGATTTTTGAGAGAAGGATTCTCACTTTTCTCCCACCCTCAGCTTTCCACTCCTGCCAAAGCAAAGTAAACCAGTCTTGAAATCTCTGGTCACTGTAGCCACTGTGTCTGAAAGGAACACTGATGATGCAAATCATACAGAATGGGGATCTTCTCTCTCTTTTTGTAAACAGGAGACCCAAAGAAAATAATTAATTTCTCTTTTGAGCATTGACTCAAATCCTATTATCATATGGCCCAAGGTTTGTTTTCTTTGGCCAGTTTTTCACCTCAAGAAGTTGTAGGTTGGGTGAGATATGGGCGCAGTGGGATGCAGGGGCAAGACGCAGGAGTGGGCAAAGTAGGTTTACAGTTGCGATGGCATTGTTTTGAGTTAGTAAAGCTATTGTGATAATCATAACCAGCGTGTCTTTCTCCATAAAAACAACTATAAACTTACCTTTGCCTACCCCTGTATATCTCAAATGGAGCTTTGAAGGAGAGATCTTAGTGTGACTAGAGACATTGTAACTCATTCAACTTTACAATCTGCTCTCCTATTTAAAGTATGTGTGAAGAAAACATGATTGAAAGGTGTGTTCATTTCTTCAGATAAAGATAGTTATTTTAATTAGTGAGAACATGATTGCTGTCAAGTAGCAACTGGGTGCTCTTTCCCATGATGCAGGGATTCTGGCCTTAATACACCAGTTAGTCTCAAACTCTTGTTTATCAGTGAAATAGCACTAATCCCCAAACCTAGGAGATTAGGATTCTTTCACAAATCCGCATACAACAACTGCATGGACAAAAAGTAAAAGCAATTGTTGAAGCCTCTATCTACTGGATCAGTAGTGGTGTCTCACTGTACATCGTTGATCTTATTCCACTCGTTATGTTACAATGATATTTTTCTACATTTTTATTAGAAGTAGTGTATTGCTAAGTGTTTTTAAAAGAGTATTATGTTTAAATGCTTTTTTTAATGATCATATTTATTTATTTTTAGAGAGATGGGAAGGGAGGGAGAAAGAGAGGGACAGCAACATCGATGTATAAGAGACACATCAACCAGTTGCCTCTCACACGCCCCCAACCAGGGACATGGCCCTCAGCTCTGAAGCCACAATCCTTTTGGTTTGCAGACCAGCACTAAATCCATTGAGCCACACCAGCCAGGGCTGTTTAAATGCCTTTTAAATTAGTTACACCAGAAAGTATTTCAAGCACTGTTCACCTATCTCTCAACAAAACAAAACTAAGCCTAGCCACTCTACTGCTGTAAAAATTAGTTTCTTAGGTATACGTTATACAAGTAGAGATGAACTCTGATTGAGAAATAATCCTTCTTATTGATTGCATTTGTCTCATTCTTTAGCTGGATCCACACCTCATTTCATCTTGAACTACGGATTCAGAAACCTGGCAGTGAAAAGAGTGCACAGCCATTGAATTAAGTTCTCCAAGGAAGCCTGCTCACTTTCTCCTATGGGAAATGAGGGATGCATGTGGCTGCTAAAGGATAATGTTTTTCTTTTTCATTTTTTTCTAAGTAAATGCATTTCGTGTTGTGGATGGGAGAGCTCAGTCCTTTCAGCAATTGGCCGAACAAATTAAATCAGAATTTTGTTGTTGCCACCTCCTTGATTTCCCCAATTCTTCTCAACTTCCCTTAATGAATGTTTTGCTTTGAGCCATAATTCACCTGCTACAGACCATTCAGCTTCAAGTGAGGGTAGTAATTTCCTAAGGGGACTTGACTCTCAGGGAAATTCCAACAAAAACTAATTTTAAACTTAGTGTTTGTTATAAATCACACCTAAGAAGCCAAGGGGAGTTTCCTTTTGAATGCTATAGAGACAAAACCACACTAAACAAAGAAGAAATTTAATGGTTGATAAGCATGGATGGAACCCAGAAGAAAATATTTTGGTTTTATTTCATTCTATTTTCTAGTCATCTGTGAAATCTTCACTTTTAACTCCCTTAATGTGTAACTTATCAATACTTTTATCAGGTTAAAATTAACAGCTGCTATTCCTCTTCAGAGTGCTACCAATAAGTGATCTAATGCTTAGAAATCCAAAAGAAAAAAAATAATAAAACTTCCAAGAAATACTGCCAGTTATTTCCAGATGAAGTAAAGAGGAGAGAAATTTTTTTGATAAACCAGAATAATTGTTTCCATAACTTGAAGCAGAAAATCCCAACCACTCATGAAACCAAGGAGAAGACAAGATTCTCCTCCAGAAACACATTTGTGATTAAATTACTTGGGATCAGCATTCCATGTATTTTTTATCCTACAGATGTTTTTCTTTTAGATCTTTCATTGAGTATCTTTACTACAAGGAAATAACAGGGATGGAAACATGTACACAAATACATAATGGCTTATAACTGTCTGTTCTAGTAAAATTTTCATTCAGAATCAGCTGAAGGATAGCACATCAAGTTAGGAAACATTGTAGAGCCCGCATTCCAGGTAGCATTGGAATGATGGTACAGTGTATACCGCCCAATAGTTCAGCACACCTAGTGTAAACCTCAATTCATTTTAACTAAGGGCAGCATATATTAATATTTTGTATTTTCTCGTGAGCAAAGGCAAACTAGTGTGCCAGCAATTAGAATAAAAATTAATATCTGTTGTTGCAATAAGTACTGCATTAAAATACATTAAAATAAACATGTTATATAGTATTAGTTACTAGTTTATGTATTTGCAAGTATACATGTAAACACATATGGGAAGATGTAACCAGATACACTTTTCTGAGGACCAACAGACTCAGATTTCCATTTATTAGTTATATGCTCTTGGGAATGTTGCTTAGTCTTTCTAAAACTTGTATCTCAACACGCAAAATTTGGGCAATTCTAATTGCACTTCATATGCTTTCCCGGAGTATTACATAAGAAAACTGAGTATAAATGACAATGATAGGCCCATAGAAGGTATTAGGTAAGTTGTTTACATGATAGTTCTAACTGAACTTCAGCAACTTTTGATATGGTAAGGGATTTATTATTGAAGAAAGTTTTCATTGAGAACCTCCAAAATTTGGCACAACTAATCATTTTTTTACTGTTACCTGTTAACAAACATCCATCTCTCTGTCTTACTACTTACCAGCACATTGAGAATGTCTGCCTGCTCAAGAAGAGACTCCTCCGAAGAATCAGAACCTGCAGCTTAAGCTAACACCTCAATCACACGTGCGACTTTGTGAGCTGACAGAAACATGATATGTGAGTGCATGGGCCAGACTAGTGAAATGAAGGTTGAGGGGAGAACAAAGGACCCGGAAAGCAAGAAAGCACAACGCGAGGTCAGACCTCAAGATCCTGTGGAGCCGATGGCCTGGGTGGGAGAGGCGGTGCTTCGCTGTAGCCGGATCATAATGCGACCTGATACGTAAGGTCTGACAAAGAAAAGCTCATTGATTTTATAAACTCTGAACACGTGCGCGGGGTAGCTGCTTCATTAGCGCTTTACCCAATACCAGTGCATAGTTTTTTCAAACTACAATTACAGGCCTGGGGAGTGGGGCCCTAAGTGCCCAGCTCTATGCCTTGAAACAACATGTTTCTATTTTGCCTGAACGGCCATAAATTATCAGAAGGGTACGATTGATTAGGACAAGCAATTTAAATGTTGTATCTATTAATGCTATGTACAAGACTTGGTGAATAACAGCTGAAGCATTTGTCCCTCTTGTCATCAGAGTTCTCTTAATCTGCTGAGTAAACAAGATCTTTGAAATTTTGTTCAAGATTATTACTATGGCTTAGAACACAGATTTCTCCTGCCTGCTCTCTTAAGCAGAAAAATGTACACTCTCCGAAGTTATTAGCATATCTGTGTCTAATTGACTGTAATAAAAAATGAAAAATCTTAATAATAATCCTGTATGTCATTCTCACGGACCTCAATTATTCAGAAGTTTCATAATGCTGTGGCTGCTTAGTAGAGTATAGCCCATTAAATATGCAAGTGGGCTAAAATATAAAAGTTTCTCGAATGCTCATAGGATGAAACCATGGTGGTGTTTTAAAATTTAATGTTGCTTAACCTGCAACACAATGAATTCCTCAGCCCAGATATAAAGTTTATGGTGTGAGAGTAAAAATTAATCCATAGTGTTTTGTAAAACTGGTCACACCAAAATTTTCATTTTTATCTCTTTGTTCAACTTTTGATTTCTGTTCTAAATATGCAGTTTTTCTCTAACAAAATTTTAAAAGTTTGAAAAGAAGAATGACCATCTAGTAAATTATTGTGTACATTATCCACCTAGCTACAGGTAAATAAGATCAAGAAAAATAGGGAGACAGTAATCAAGTTATATATTTTGAACTCCACCTAATCTCTATCTATTTATCTATCTAATCCACCTTCTGAGAGCAAAGAACCAAGAGTAGCCAGACACAGTTAAAAAAGAAGAGGGCTAAAAGTACTTCAAAGGTCATTTTTTCAATAAGCTTTATGAAAAGCATGGGTTGTTATATGTACTAACATTAAAAAAATTATTTTATTATCTAACAAATATGCTAAGTGATATGTTTTTATAATTTTAAAATATGCCAAATATTTTATACTCTTAATATTTTATTAAAAGTAGGCTATATTTTAATAATACATATGGATATATACATAGAGAAACTGTAAATTTTATCTATACTATGTATCAATAAAAATATCTAATTAAAAACTGTAGGCTATAAATAATTTGTAATCTCAGTACCATTCTTAAAGAGCAGTATCTCCAAAATGTACCTCAACAAAGAACATTTGTCATATTCAAAATTCATTCCTTACTTACAAAACACTATCGTCATTTTAGAATTTATAACATATTGCTGTCCTTTTTATAGGTACGGACATTTCGAAAAACCTTCTGAAGGTAGTTATCAAGGTGATGGATTGCTCTGGATACCAAGTTGCAAAACATTTAGGTTTCTTCTTTCCTTTCTTCTCCCCCTCTTCCTCCCCCTTTTATTCCTCCTCTTCTTCCTCCTCCTCTTCCTCCTCCTCCTTCTCTTCGTCTTCTTAATGGGGCCCAAGAAACACAGCTAAGGGGGTGAGAGACAAAGAGAAAGGTAACCCAGCTCTGGATTTGGTAGATATTTGTTTCTCTCAAATGTAGTTCACTGTATAATCAACTGAGAATATTTTTTTAGTATTTTTTTTTACTGCAAATATTTTAAAACAGTCTAGGACAAGAGTTGTTGCTGGTTCACGCTCAGAGGATTAAGTCATGAGATAGTTTTACATGGATTTTAAGATCATCTACCCTCGCTATCTCCCTTCTCAAGAAGCAATGCACGAAAACAAGTGAAGCGCAGTATGGTCCCTTTCTTGGATGAGGCAGCATTATCTTTAAGGTTCTAGCCTAGCCAAGATGCTCTTTTCAAAAAAAGTTCTGATTAGTAATCTTTTTATGCATTTCTATTCATTTCATTATATTAATGTGTCTTTAGTTACATAGTATCAAGGGAAAAAAATTAAAAGTTGGGCCAGTTCCCCAAAGAGGCATATGTGTCTGTCTGTCTCTCTCTCTCCCTGACCCCATCCCTCTTTTTCATTCTTTCCTCCCTTCCATCCCTAACACTTAGTATGTGAGACAGATTTTAGTCCATGCCTTTTGGATTAAAAGGAGCAAATCAAATGGAATAAAGTAATTATTAATTTATAACTATTTTTTCTCATGGAACATGTGGAAGAAACCTACTTGACTCTACCTTCAAAGTAGTAGTCATTTAAACACTTATTCCTTATTCTGTGAGTTGAGACATTTCAAAAATATGAGCAATACATAGAATCTGTGGGCCAAAATATACGCACATATCCTGCCAAAAAGAGCACACGTAAACACACACACACTTCTACTATGCTAAAAAGTCCCATTTGAAAGAGTGACTGATGTCTTTTAATAACTGTACACTCATTAAATCTTTTAGTGTGGGAAAGCATTTTAAAATTAAAATGTAAAAATCAAAGGAATTTTCAGGTTAAAAATAGGTTAGTAGTGGAAGACAAATTTACAGATCTCTTCATTTAAGGTCAAAGATATTAAAGGCCAAGTTGAAAGCTGTCCATTAAAAAAGTTATAACAACTGGTGATAAATGTATTTATAAGCTGCAATACTACTATCATATATTTAAAATTCTTTCTCCTCATTCCTCAAATTTAATTAATCCCTCAGACCTTCAAACCACTACTACCATTTATATTTGTGGCAAAACTTACACATTTTGTAAAAATAAAATATTTAAAGAAAATATACGAGTTCACGCATTCCAATTTTTGTAGACTGTTTTGAAATAAAGTTTTAAAAATGTTACGAAAGTTTTAAGTTTATACAAAAGTTGCAAAGTAAAGTTCACACATATCTCACACCCAGTTTCTCCTAGTATTCATACTTTATACTAGTAATATGGTACATTTGTTACAATTATGAACAAAAATCAAGAAATAATTATTAAATAATATATCTTATTAATATTTCCTTGGTTTTATTGAAGCACTTTTTTCTGTTTCAGGATCCCATCCAGAAAACTACATTATGTTTAGTCATTATATCTCCTTAGGCTCCTAAACAGGTATGCCCCTAACAAAAGATGCATAGGCATTTAGAACAAAGGAAGAGTGTCACAGAGAAAATACATAAAGGTAAATAAACCCTTTATTTTAATATTGTTAAATGATATAAAATATCAGGGCTTAAGGCAATAATTCTAATAATGTACAGCCATAATGTAGTAATGTATAGCATACGGGTAAGTGAAATGAACGGCAGCAATGGCAGAAGAGAAGAGGGAGGAGTTGATCATACTCAGGTCTAAGTTGCCTGCACTGTCTATATATGAAACAACACAATGTTTCCTAAAGGTGGGCTTTAACTATAAAATATGTATTTTAAATGTTAGGGCAACAACTTAACTTTCAAAGTAAGTATTTGTTATACTAAGATTAGACATAAAATGGGATCATAATATGCTCAGTTAAAGCCAGCGAAGGCAGAACAAGGGGAAAGAAGATACAAATGCAATAAACAGGTGTCAGTTTCAATCTTCCTAGATATCAATAATGACTTCATACATGAATGACCTAACTATGCCAGTTGGCTGATGCTTTCAGAAGAGATAAAAAAAATCTTGACCCAAATTCATCAGGGAAAAGAATGCTCTGACAAAGTCTTTTCTGCTGGAGGATAAACCTTTGTTGTGGAGAATGCCCTGGGAATATTTCACAATCACAGTTTCCACTCTCCTCACTAGAGCAGGAGGGCATCTTTTCCTTGTCTTCACTGTGAGAGTCTGGGGGGACCCCTGGGGGAGAGCACCCTAAGGTGTGGTCCCTCGGATTGTAGCCCCTTATCTTCTCTGTGGGTCCACACCCAGCTTCCAGAAGCATGACCAGTGTACCCGCCAGTTCATGGTTCCAGGGGCTTCTGCTTCAGGGAAGCTGGCCTAGGTTACTGTGTCACCCTGGGTGCACCTATTCTTCAGATTTCTGGGCAGCTGTTTGCTTTATGACCTTTGTTCACTGTAGGGTCCAAGAAAAGTCATTGATTTTCAGTTTGTGAGATTTTTTCTTAATGTAAGGCCATGACAGAAAACGTCAAGCTTTTTACTTGTTAAAACTGAAACCAGAATTCTCATTCAATCGATTTGGTGACATAAAAATAGGCCTGTTGCTTATATATTTACAAAATGTGAAACAACATATCTTATATAGATACATTATGAAAATTAAACTCAGTGGTTCAGATGAAAAGTTTTAACAAACTTTAGCACTATATTAATACAAAACATATGTCTTGATACTAATGCCTTTTTAAAAATTGCATTCTAATTTCAGAATAAGCTCTTGGTTTATTGTAGATCTATTGCTTTCAAGGATGGACACCCTGCTGAACCTATGATTTTATATTCTATGCTATGATCAATAATGACCTCCCAGAATGTCTATATACTGATGTTGCCTTATATGGCAAAAGAGATGTTGCAGATGCGATTATATTAGGGATCTTGAGATGGGGGACTAGTCTGGTAAACCAGGCGGGTATGACACTAATCACAGAAGGCCTTGTAAGAGTCCAGCAACAGATCAGAGAGACAGGAGAGGAGGAGGCAATGTGATAATGGAAGCAATGATTTGAGTGACATGCTTTAAAGATGGGAAAAGTGAAGAATAGTGTCAACAAATTTTTTAGGAAGCTGAAAAATACATGAAAATGGATTTTCCCTTAGTGCCTCCAGAAAATATCAGCTCTGCTGACACCTTTAACTTAGATAATAAAACTGATTTCTAACTTCTAAATGCTAGAACTATAACATAATAAATTTGTGCTACTTTTAAAGAACCATCTGATTTTCATATATAAATGGTTTTATTTTTATTAACTTTTGAAGAGAAAGAGAGAGAGAGAGAAGTTGTTGTCCCACTAATTTATGCCTTCTTTGTTTGACTGTTGTAGTGTCCTGACCAGGGGTGGAACCCACAACCTTGGCATTTCAGGACAATTCTCTTACCAACTGAGCCTCCGAGCAGGACGAATTTGCACTGTTTTAAGCCACTTCATTTGAAGTAATTTGTTACAGTGGCAATAGGAAATGAATATGTGTACTGAGGAATAAATGAAAAGCACAGTGTGATGAAAGAGTTTTATGACAGTTCCTGAGCCCCAGAGGAATATTGTCTAGATAGTGTCTCTGTGAAAGGGTTGGTGATTCGAGCAACTCTAGTTCGCAGAGTTAGGAAGCAAATACTTCAATTTGGAGAAATTCCTTAAACAGGACCTAAGTGAACTCCAATATAATGTTCTAGCAAGTGTCACACTCTACTGCATGCTCTCTCTCTCTCAAGTGCTCTGCTCACATGCCTCCTGCCCTCTTGCCCTTTCTCTCTCTCTCCCCCCACTTCCCTTTCACACACACCCCCTCCCCCACACACTACTCTCTGTCTAAATCCTCTCTACAGCGGGTCCAGACACTTGATGCAGGCACTGTAATGCTTTATGGGATTCGGTGGGACTGTGGTAACTCTGCCAACTGTTCCACTAACTGTTTTACCTTTGGAAGCGTGGACAGTGACCCGCCTGTGCATGGGAATATTGGAGATGGGGATAGAGGTCAATATTTTATGTGTTTGATTTTAAAAATTACTGTCATTCATCACATTAGTTCTTCTGCTGTACTCTCGCCCTCCTTTCCTTGAATATTTTTGCCCCTAAATATTTGGTATTTGAAAATGCACAGAACCCATAGATTGCAATTGTCTGGTTTCTGTTCATTTGTAGTGTTCACAGATAAACATAATTGTAATGTAATACACTTACATGACACTCGAGTACAATACTCTCAGCAAAAATGTCTCCAAAATCAAACTCAATGTATTTTTTATTACAGTAAGGTATTCTTTAAGAACGACTGGTGACTCCAGTGAATAAAATGCCTAGGCAATTGTGTGATTAAATGGAGGCCTAAGAAAAGTTAATGTAACCTTTCTCCATGCATTCTTTCTCTGAAGGGTGCACAAACCCCTAAGAGTAAAACATATACTTTCTAGAGCAAAAAGGCTTCCATTTGGAAAAAAAAATGCTTACTTATAGTAACAAATTGTGTTTGCTTTTACCATCACACTTAATTTACATATAGAAGAGTTATATTTCCTCATCACTTTTCAATAATCTTCTTTTGACAGAAATTATATTTTATCACTACGAGATATATTTGAATAGAAATATAAAACATGGAGATATACTGAAACTAAAAAGTATGGAAAATAAAGATAAAAGAGATTGAAATATAACTGTTTTAACATAATAGTATATTTACCAAATTAAGTAGATCTTGAACACTAATATTAATTCTAACATATCTTTTTGTTATTAAAGATTGCAGATTTAACTCTAATTCTAAATTGCATTATCTTTTTATCATTCTTGTTGTTTCTACAACATATGCTTCATCTCTACCATGGTATACTCAAATAATTTATAATCATCTACACCAAAACCTGTTCTCTATTACATAAATTATAAATATTATTATTTTATTTATGTAGCTAAAGAGGAACACCTTAATTGGAAATATATATTTTTGTTTAGCTTTTCTGTTTCTTAGAAATGGTTCCAATTTATTCACATATTTATTAATTTCAATGCCATGTTATAAATTGTTTTATAGACGTATCCTCCAGGTTTAGTTTTCTTTTAGCTGAAGTACATTTGTTTATAGTTCCTTCAATGAGAGATCATGCTTTGTAAGGTTTTAGGTTTCATATATCCTCAAGTATGATTCATATATTTTTCCCTTTATTCAAAAGGGTAGACTAGCTGGCTATAAAATTCTGGGCTAACCATTTTTCTTCTACACTTTTAAATTATCACTCGGTGGTCTGGTCTTATCTCTTTGTAAAAGTTCATATAGTTATTCATTTGTAGGTATTCCATATCTTTAAAGTATTATTAAGTTTCATTGTGATTTACATGAGCAAGAATAGATTTTTAGTTATTCTGCTCACTAACTAGAATTTGTTTTAAACAGGAAGACCTGTGCTTTTCCATGATTCTGGGAAATTCTAAGCAATATTCTTTATATATATTTCTCTGTCTATTTCCCCCCTTGATCTTGCCTCTGGAATTCCTGTCAGGTGATCACTGAACCCTCCCATCTACGCTCGTATTTTCTCGCTACTCTTTCAAACACGCACATCCACACACACACACACACATGTATTTGATGTTTGTTTAGAATTCTGGTGATGGTGCTCAATATTATCTGTTAACTTGACCATACATAATGGATAGTTTATTTATGCCTTAATTTTTTGAAGTTGTAGAAGCCTTAGAACTTTGTTATAGGTGAAAATGACTGCTTTGGTTTTGGTTATGAAACTAATTACATCACAAGTGGTGATTAAAGATACCAGGCCACTTTTTGAAAGTCTATGATGTAGAAATGAGGTGTTGCAATCTTACTGGTTAATGTGATTTTAAAGTGAGAAAAAAATCTGAACCTGAGTGTTTTTCAAGGAAGCCAAGAGATGTTAACCTCTTCTTTTGTTTGTTCTTAAAAGATTATATTTTCAGCTTTGTTGAGGTATAACTGAAAAGTAGAGTTGTAAGATATTTGGAGTGACTCGATACATAACTATATCATGAAGGTTTCCTCCAATTTAGTTAATTAACATATCTATCATTATATATAAAGTACATATTAACTATACCTTCTTTATCCATTGGACATGCATTATTTTCATATTTTGGCTATTGTGAATAATGCTGCAATAAATATGAGAATGAATATATCTCTTTGATATCATATTTTTATTTCCTTTGGGTATAACCGGGTGGAATTGCTGAATTATATAGTAGTTCTCTTTTCAATTATTTTTGTGGAATATTTATAGTGCCTTTCATAGTACATATATACACTCATTTTTGTCCATGATTGACACATAGAACACTGGAGAAAACTACAAAGGGATTCTTATCATTTTAATGAAACTTTCAATGATATTACTCTTTAGTGGATGTTTCTTTTGTACTATAACCAATCCATTGTTTTACATTTAATATTGCCTTTTCTCCCTTAATTTAGCCTTGACACAACTGATAAAAACATTTTCAATATAGATTAAATCAGCATTATAGTCTTTCCTGTTTCTTGGTCCATTGAACAAGTTCCCAAATTTTTGAGGGAAAAAATAAAAAACAAACAGGACAGTGGCTGGAAAATGATGGCTGATGAAGAAGTCGAATGGATCTTGCAGAAATCGTAGAAACTGGTGGATCAACTCTATTCATTTAGAGACACACAGTGTTGAGGATGCCAGGAGGAAGCAACAGGATGTGTGGGAGGAGATGGAGAAGACGCTGCAGCAGATGAAAGACGTAGTGAGTTCTGCTCAGGGCAAGGCCCAGGTTGTGATGCTGACTGGGAAGGCACTGAATGCAAATCCTAGCTATAGGCCTAAGGCTGAGGAGCTTCTGTCAAAGGCAGTGAAGCTGGAACCCAAGCTGGTGGAAGCCTGGAACCATCTGGGGTAGGTGTCCTGGAAGAAAGGGGATTTTGCAGCTGCCCCCACCTGCTTCTCAGGAGCCTTCACCTATTGCAGGAAAAAGTCTCCCTTCAGAACCGGTCAATGGTGCTTTGCCAGCTACAGACTAACTTTGGGGATGAGCAATCCCACCATGTCATGGACAGTGTCCAACAAGCTAAGTTGGCTGTGCAGATGGATATCCATGATGGCTGCTCCTGGCATATTCTGGGGAATGCTTACCTTTCTCTGTACTTCAAAACTGGCCAGAACCCTAAGGTCTCCCAGCAAGCCCTCAGTGCCTCTGCCCAAGCAGAGAAGGTTGACAGGACAGCTTCCAGCAATCCTGATCTTCATCTGAACAGGGCAACTTTACATAAATATGAAGGGAATTATGGGGATGTCCTGGAGGGCTTCTCTCTGGCAGCAGTACTGGTCCTTACCTGGCTGGAGCCCCAACAGTGAGAAAAATAACTCCTGGAATTCCTGAATAGATTAAACAGTCTCCTTGAGAACAAGGGGAAGGTGAAGACCAAAGAGTTGCAGAGCATGCTGGGAAGCTTGTGCCCAGACCATCTAGGCCCTTGTGGTGATGGGCGCTATCAGTCAGCCTCCAGGCAGAAGGTGATCCTGGAGCTCAAGCCGCTGAGTGCACTGCAGCCTGGTGTGAACAGTGGTGCTGTGGTCCTGGGAAAGGTGATGTTCAGCCTTACCACACAGGAGAAAGTCCCTTTCCATGTGGCCTGGTAGATTCAGGTGGGCCTTGCTATGCCATGATGGTGTATAATATGGTGCAGAGCTGGGGAGTGCTCACTGGGGACTCTGTAGCCATCCCTGAGCCCAACCTTCTGTTTCACCGAAGTCAGCACAAAGGAAAGGACTATTCCTTTTCCAGTGTTCGTGTGGAGACACCCCTCCTGCTAGTGGTGAATGGGAAGCCTCAGGGCTCCAGGAGCCAGGCTGCTGCTACAGGGGCCTCATGGCCATGATATAGGAATGACCTTACTTAACCTGCATGCTAAAGAGGGAGGGGAGGCCCAGAGATAAGCTGTAGGGCACTCATCAGCAGGACTGGCCACATCCAGTGACTCATCCAGAATGGGGTGCTGTTTTAGATGACAACTTTTTCCTTCCTCTGCCCTGTAGGATGCTCTGTGTCCTTTCTTTCTCTCCTGTTAACAGGTTCTAGCTCTCTCTGGGGCCACTACTCCTGTGTCTTTCATTGCTCTTCTATGCTTTAGGCAGAGCGTGGAATTGGTCGAAGTTTTGGGATCTTGCCATGGAACAGAGTCCCCAGGGTTCCTGTTCTTGCCTCCTTCCTGAGCCTCATGTGTACATATCATTTCAGTATTTATTGCTCAGGGACGGGGCTTAGTTTTATAATGGCTTGGTTTTTGAGCAATTTTTATTTTTAAAATTTAGGTTTATCCCCTTCTTTGGGGTTGGAACAGAATTAAATATGTTTGGAAAACAATATGAAACAAAAACAAAAATAAAACACAAAGACTTTCCATTCATGAGGTAATGCACTAATTTCAATAATATATCTATTTTATTATATATGGATGTACTAGAAAAGACTTATAAGGACCTACTAATATATGTTAAATTAAGTGTAGTGGTCACTCTATATTCTTTTTAAACTTCAAATTATAGAAGATACCACTTGTAGTCTTTCAAAAACTACCATTGTAGATGATGGAACCGGTTTTATTCAAATGTAATACATGCAGATTTATAATTGTCCATGTCACTGTTTTGACAAGAAAGATATATGTCATGTATATTTGAGAAATCAAATGAGCCAAATTTCTTACTCACGCATCTCTATCTATATCTGGATCTTTGTATTCTGGGTAAAACAGTCCACTCTCCCTCACTTTCTCTAAACTGAATTAGCTGCAAAATTTTGCAGAACAGCCGAGAGCAAGATAAAAGCCTTAACAATGTAGACGCTGCTTCTGTCACTCATTCATGTGTGTGATTGTTCCTGTGTGTGCCAATTCAGGTGCAAGCTAGTTCCTGTGTGTGCTAGTGGCAAAGCTTGCCTCATGGGACATCATATCCTCACTTCGTGATGTGTTTAGGCTGGCTTCTGGTTTTATAATATAACAATTGCAAATATGAAAACATATTTTCCTATTTTTGGAAATGCACGTCTATTTGGCCTGTTTTTTGGCCAGGAAGTTAACCTCTTCCTGGGGTTAACTCAGACAATTTCCTTAGCAGGCTGTTAGCTTATTGAGCTCATTTTGTGAAAGTGCTTCATTCAATGTGTGAAGTACGTCCTATCATTGGTCTATCAGAAATGTGGGCAATGAAGAGTGCTTCTGGGTGTTGCTGTTGTTGTTTTGTTTTGCTTTATAAAATGTGCTGATCATAACATTTTAGATAAATTCATGAATCATGTTTGACTAAATTGCAGAAAGCAAATGGGAGATGGCAACAAATACACGAACATTTTGTGAACAAGATGCTCCCTGTTTTAAGCTGTTTCCTATGTAAATTATTCTTCTTTGGCAGTACGATTCTGTTCAGTTTTAGATTATGATGGTGGAATAGAACTCTATAGGTGGCATTGGCAGGGGCCTTTGAAACCTTATTTTTAACAATAAGGGACACAATAGTGGAGAAAGTATGCAATTCGCACAAACGAAAAGTACTGGTAGTTAATACAGTCTCAGAACTAGTATTGAGGTTTTCATATTCTGTTTTGCTTTCATGTTTAAACTTTAAGTGGCCCATCTAAATCATCTTTTTTAGAGACACATGTAAGGTTACCTATTTTATAATGACTGAAATTTCACCTTTATTTCCTTGTTCATGAAAAGCACACATACAAGAAATAAAACAAAATCAAAGAAACAAGTATTTTGCTAGCACATAATGACATTTGATTTAGGGCAAATGATTATTTTCTATTTCACCTAAAATAAACATTAACTTTGCTATATTTTGTGTAGTGGCATGTTTTTAACACATCAATAAAATTTTATTTAATTTACGTGCCACAGCTGTCAACTACATGGAAATCTTGTTAGTGCAGTGATAGGGAAACCTTTCCCTGAAATCTTGTTAAAAATGCCTCTGGGAATTCATATTTATATCCATTTAAGAGTGTGGATGAACAGAACCTGCCTAATGTAATTGGAGAAAAAAAATCAATGAGATTCTCTTATCAAGTCTCCTCATTGCTTTCTCGTTATTGCTAGCCCCGTAAGTATAAAAAAGGAAGTATTTCTAGTCTTTAATTTGTTCAGTTTGATTTGAAAATTATATTCTAGTTTTTATAGAAAATAAAGGTGAGTCATCTATGAACTTTAGATACAGATCCATTACTGCATTACTAGAAGGTTAAGTTAGCCACTTTTCCTCTTATGCATCAGCCATTTTAAAAGTCTATCTTGGTGGTAAAATTTACCTCTCATTTTTGGGATGCTGGAGTTAAAGAGAGTCGGTCATTACTCAAGGCTGCTCATTTAGGGAGCAAGACAAGACCGCAAGCAAAGGATTTGACAACTTCCACTCTGCGTCCCTGTCTGTGATGACAAAAGTCTTAACTGGCTGCATATCTTTGATCCATTCAGAAATATCTTGTCACATAGTAAGTTAAGTGGTTGATTCAAATTGAACAAGTTTGTTTAAAATTGATTAAAATGTGTAAATATATACATTTAAAATTAGAGTATTTTAAAGACTTTAGAATCTGTTAAATACCAATGATAGCAAATTTGATAGCAAGTTGACTTTCTGATGTTTAAAATTCAACAAATATTATTGTCTTAGTCAGGCTGGGCTTCTATAATAAAATACCGCAAACTGGGCTGTTTATCAACAACAGAAATGTATTATTCACGGTTCTGGAGGCTGCGAATTCTAAGATCAAGGTGCATGCTGATTGGCGTCTGTGTTCTCACAAGGCAGAAGCCAGCTAGCTCTCTTACTTCTTGCCATAAGGATGCTAATCCTGTTCATGAGGGCTCCCCCCTCGAGACCCCACTATCTCCTTAAGACCCCATCTCCAAATACCATCACATTGGGATTAGAGTTTTAACATACAAATTCCGTCCATAACATTATAGATAAAGCTGCAGGTGACATCAGTTCTTTACTGTCCCACTCAAAAGAAGTTCATAGTCATTTAGATGCACAGACAATACACCTGTGTGAGGGTGGATTGCTCCTCTCAGATGCACTGGTGGTCTGGCACCACAGCCAGGAAGAAGGCAGTTGAGCCAAAAGAGCAGGATAGTAATTATGTGAACTGAAGAGCAAAATGAATACCACCCATGTCATCTAATACGATCTGTACGTGCAAATAAAGTACATTTTAACTATTCTAAATTATAATAGTGGGATGGCCAAAAAATCAGTTTAGTATTTTCCGTAAAATAAAAGACACATTTTTCATTTTCGTCAATAACTTTATTGAGTTGGATATTTTGAGTACATTGGCTATCTCCCACATGGTATAATGTTGACTGCTCTCAATTAATGTCTCAGTTTGATCACTATCAACCTCAACTTGTCTGCCCGACCATGAAGCATCGTCCAGAGAGAAATTTCCAGCAGGAAAGTTTGCAAACCACTTTTGACACATTCCAGCAATCACAGCACCTTCTCCACATGCTGCACAAATCTTCTCCTTTGCATTTCAGTTGTGTTTTTACCTTTCTTGAAATAGTAAAGCATCATATGCCAAAAATGTTGCCTGTTTTCTTCCATAATCAATATTAAAATGACTACACAAACACCACCAATTTTGATAATTGTTTTCTAATGCATGCTGATATGACAGCTGTTAGAATACAGTCTAACAAAACTGTTTTGGATGAAGTTAAAAGACAACTAAACACTACTAGAGCCATCGTAGGGAAAACAAACAAACATTTTGGCCAACACAATATTTGAAATAGTTAGAATTTTCATTGGCCACATTGACAATTCCTGACTAAACGATGGGTTCAATGGTCTGTTTGAAATGTAAAGTAATTCAGTTATAATAGCAAACACTTAGCCAAAGAAAAATCAAATTTCAGGCATTAGGATAGGATTTGGAAATCAGTTTCAGAAGCCTCCGAAGTATTTTGATTCTACATATCTCTGATGCCAAGATATCTACAAAATTTTTAAATGCAGAGTCAAAGTTGATAAAGCAGTGTTGGGAGTGGGATTACAAAACCGCTTTAGGTGTAGGAAGAGAGAATGTCTTCCTTGTGGTGGACAGTGCTTGATGACAGTCTTTTGATAGCAGTACCACTCAGACAAAATCAGCAGCGACACAATCGTGTGCACAGAACCTGCAATGGGCTATGTCCCGCTGTAATTTCTAACAGCTTTACTTACCTGAACTAGGCACTGTCTTCAAATGAATATGTTACATTTCAAATTTCTTAATATTTACAATGTCCTTTAGAAAACAATGCCAAAGAGTTGCTCCTTTAGATGCACATGATTACTGTCTATTAGGCTGAAATAGATTAATGTATTCATGACAGCAAATATAGTTTTAAAATTGTTATCCAGAATTACAAAGTCCTAAATGCATTTCCATTAATTAAAAAATTAATGAATATTGACCTTTTTAAAATTTCTGCTGATGAGAAAGTTTAGTTAGGTGATTGTAAGCTGTGGAGGCATAAAAGTTGGTACTATCAACTAATCAGTCATCTGTTCTCGCTTTATGTCTAAAAAAGGTAAAAGCATTTCTATAGTGATGCCTATTCTTTTTGATATAGTTATAGTCAGATTCTTGGCATTCTAAAAATCAAGTACACATCAAAAACTCAGAGGAATATCTCATCCATTACCACGATTTTTATCTTCAACGAGCATGCATTTTTCCTAATAAGATATTCCTAGGGTTTGTTAAGTTCATTTGAGTTCCAGAAGACAGCAGCACAGAGCAGTAGACTTGAGTCAAGCAGACGACTGCAGCAGGAATGAATGGTTTGAAACAAGGTGCGCAATACTACTCGATGTCTCACACTTTCAACAGAGGGAAATGCCATGATCTATCATTTAATCCGTGAGCTTTTAAGTGATGGTATATCCTGCTGTTTATGGTCCAAGCAATGTAGCCAGAGAATTCTTATTTACCGGAGATTGGGCAGCATCCCGTTTGAGGTTAACAACAGATGGACCCCACCTAAGGAATGAAAACAGGGAGGGCAATAGAAATGTCATCTGAGGAAAGAATGTATCAAAAAGCTCTCAAGTTAAAATGATAAGATTTGATATTTCTTTCCTTTTGGTAAATGCCATTTTTGTTAATACTTTCAATTTTCTCTATGAAAAAATATAATTTTAGTACCTGGGCAACCTGTTAAGTCTCCTAAAGATTTTGTTGTTTAGAACTCCCTGGCTATACCATGCGCATAATGAATTGTCCCCTCCGATGTGATAAATTATACATTAGAATAATGGACAGATCAATCAGCGGAGCTGGGTAAGTGGAACACACAGCTTTGGCAAAGCAGAGTCTGCATGTTTACATTCATCACCCGCAGGCCTTGACTTTGATGAAGACCTTTGAGAAGCATTTATTAATCATGATTTCATTAGAATTTTTGGCAAACTAATGACTTTTATTTGTCAGAAATATTGCTGATGATACAGTGCTGGTATCCAAAGACACTAATCTTCTTCTTGCTACTTAACCTTCTGTGAGATTGTTCAACAACAACTTGCCTGAGACATCACACTTCCGAATGCTGGAAAGGTCATGGTGTCATAACTAATCAGATTATACATCTGCTGCGAGGGGACTGTTGTGGGTTTGTCAAGTTCAGTCCTGGTTGAAGCTCACTCAGAACACCTTGCCTGTTGAAGAATGAAGAGCTTTCCTCTGGAGGGAAATTAATGCTTTCACTGGAATATGCATGGAATGATTAATGGTGCGAATTAATAGTATTTTAATATATTTCAATGATTGTGAAAAATTGGGGTTTGAGTAAATGACTCAAAATAACTAAGTGTATTTTCCTTTTTGACCTATTTTTTTTTCTAGAAACATTTATTATGTTATAAACTCTAAGCAAGTTACTCTGTGGGGAAAGAAAATTGAACTTTTCTATAACTCCAAGGTGCTTACAATCAATTGGCTAGACAAAAAAGGCTTATTATGGAAAGTGAGAGACTAATAAAATGCACTATATATTAGTGAAATGCCTATAAACAATATACTAAAAATGGAAAAATTAATAATGCAAAATATATTACTGTTCCTTTGAAAAAGGGTAGAAATGATATTTAGTAGATACATCTTATATTAGGCTAATACTTTGAAGTTACTTAGCTGAATTTATTTCCTGGTGTTTACAAACTAATTATTGAATTATATTCTTGAATCAATTTTTGGGTATGTTATTAACTTTGTAAGCGTATTTTATTTTTTCTTTTCATAAAAATTAATATAACCTTTATTTACTAAAAATTACTTAAAGAAGGATTGAGTTAATTTTCTAGGTAAAAAAAGTTGCTTTTTTGTATGATTTCGTTTGCTCATTAAAATCACCCAGGTGACCAAAGTTCTTAGGTCCCATGCTTCCAGTCCAAGGATCCTCAGTCTGATGTTGGCAATCGGATATTTTTCTGAATAAAAAGAAATGAACTTGACCCTGTCTCAAGAACACGGCTTTTACACGAGAGTGGCAACCCCAACCCTAACCTCCCAGTCACTAAAAATCCCCAGAATTCATCAGCCAAAAAAGATGTGGAAGGTTATTTGAGAGCTGAATCTCTTTCGGGATACTGTCTGGTTTTCTCATTCATTCTCTGACTGTTTATTTTCATAAGATGGAGTATTTCTTCAACTCAATTTTCTAGATTTTACACGTAAATTTAAACCAGAAGAAACTGGTACAAAATTTAAATGGGTTGTATCTCAAAGCAAGCCTTGTTTTCTTTATTATAATCATTTCTCATACACTTTGATTTATAAATTAAGTACATGTATTAATTTGAGTTTAAAGAGTAAATATGTCATTTAACAATGAGCCAGTGGAAAGAAAGCCACTCAAAAGAAAGAGCAAATGAAAAGGGCCAGAAGCAGGAATGTTTAGGTAATTGGGGTGGGGTGAGCTGGGGACAAGATCACTAGGGAATAAAAATAATGAAGGGAGTACTAGTACAAAGAAGAACAGCGAAAGAATAGGAGACAATAAAAAGACTTCTGCAAAGGATATTTCTGCTTCAAGGTTGCCCTTCAAAACCAGTTGTTACTGGAGATGGTTGGCTGCCTCCATGCATCCACACTCAACCTGTGTCCTACCCAATTGATTCCAAAGGCCATTTGGGAAAAAGGATTGCATATTTTATCTTTTTTATAGGTCTTCCTTGTCCAAAGGATCTTAAGCACAGTAAATCCACAAAATACATTGTTTTGTTTTCTTTTCATTAATTGAAGTTAAAGGTAGCCTCTGGGAAGTAGTTGCAATCCATACTTTTATAATCAAAAGAAAATGAAAGCAAACAGTAGAACAAATATTATTTAGCAGAGTCAAGATTATAATTTATATTTCTAGCCTCCTTGCCTGATGTTGTATGATAAGAATAAAGAGGTAAAACCAAAATACTATTTAAACTCCATATAAATTTGGGAAGGTCCAAGAGAATTTTGAAGCTATTTAAGAGCTAAAATTATTATTAGAACTATTTTTATAAGATAGACTAAAAATGGGATTTTTTTCCTTTTTAAGTCAATTTAAATATCAAATGAGAATCAGAGAAAGATGTGTTTTCCAGTTGGATGAAATGCATATCTTCTTGACCTCATTGTTTTAGTTTTCTTAAATGAATTTTGTATGTTTTCTGAGGAATTATCAAGTTGACAAGAAATTAAATAAAAGAATCATTAGCAAAGGGATACTAGGATGGGGGTTCATTTTACTTTATTTATCAAATTTTAAAAATAAAATTATTATAATACATACAAAAAGTAAATGTTCAAACCCTGTGTTTAACTTCAAAGTATGTGTATCATTAACATCATTCTGTGTGTAAACAGCAACCCAATAAAGAGAATGAACTTTCAAATAGTATTATTTTAAAGATAACTTTCTTGCCATTCAGTGAAACATCATCCTAACTAAACATCGAGTTTCCTTTAAGTGTAATGATCTAAGAAATATGAAATTAGGTTGCTATAGGGTAGCTTATATAAACTCTCTTCATGAAAAAATAATTCACATAGACTTGAACTATGGGTCAATAAACTTAACATTATTTGGAAGAATGGGCCTTTTTTCCTGAGGCAGAAAATGCACTTCATCGCATCTCCAAGAAGCCTACGTAATATTTGTTTTTCAGACATATCCCTAAAGAACCGTGTTTTGATTCTGTCCCATTTGCTTAGTTTGCTTAAATTGAAAAGAAACTTTCTCTTTTCAACATAAGTGCTATTTTAATAACTCCAATATTTAGGAAGATAAAATATCATGTGCCCAACTTCTTACATGGCTTCTGTGGAACAGAGATGAGCCTGTTAAAAACTCTTACCATCGTACCAGACATATATTTACTGACAGGCATTAGGGCAAGAGAAGGAGAGGAAAACTACATTTATAATGTGGCAGTGGGAAATTAGACTTGAGGACTCGTATCATTAGCAGCCACATATTGTTGAAAGTGAAAATCTTAGGGTTGAAGCCAGAACCCCTATAGTCTTAAAGCTGCCATAAAAATTGAATCCCTCATTTTATAAATAAGAAAATTGATGATCAGGCAATGCATTTTTATATGATGAGTTTGTGAAAAGGTAGTACATAACTCTGAATTTATAGAAATCTGAGCCCACTACTCTTTTCATATTTTAAATCAAACCACTAAAAATTTAACTACCATTTATTTACCAGGCATCTACTTTGTGTCATTAATTTTCTTGCTAAAAATATGTCAAGCCACAAAAGACCTCATTTCTATCTTCACTGAACTTACATTATGTGAATTATATTGATAGATACTTGTACAGCAGCTATTAAATGGAATTTTAAAAAGTTGTATTTTATATGCTTTAAAATATCGTGATTTTTTTCATTTAACCAGATGGTATATTAAATCATGAACAGTCAGAAACTCATCTATCCATTTTCTTCTAACCCTTGGACTAACTGAAAAAAAATATAGTAGCATAATTTTATCTTTTCGTAAAATCATTCTAATATATTTCCAGGTTTAAATTCTAAAAACTTTGCCCTGACTGGTGTGACTTGGTTGGGTGTCTGCCCACAAAGCAAAAGGTCATAGGTTCAGTCTCCTAGGGCACAAATGATCTATGATTCTCTAACAGATGTTTCTCTCCCTCCCTTCCTCTATCTCTGATAATAAATAAATAAATGAAATCTAAAACATTTCTAAAAACTTCTGTTTCTCAAAGAAGCCCAAGATTATCTTCTAGTCAAACCACTGTTGAAAACAATATGATAAAAGGATAATCGGTAAAGGCCTTGACCTCCTGGAAGTTTCACCTCATTAATCATTACACGCCCTTGTATAGAAGACACAATGATAAGAAATGAGGGATAACATCTTTGAAGGATGTTGCATTGCTTAGAAAAAAAAATAAGAACACACATTTAAAACCTGTCTTAATGTTAAACTTCACAAATTATGATGGTGGGCATAAATTCCCTGATCCCAAACAAAGAAAATTTGTTCACTGTGACTCAAAAGAAGAATTAAAATATCCAAAGCTGCATTTTTAGTTAGGTGGTTTTATCTATCAATTGTTCAAAATACATACAAAGAATAATCTCAGAGTTGAAAATAATAGTTTTGTGTTTAATTACTTTAATATTTAACTTACCTGTTTGCTTTGATCTCTTAAAAATTACAATGAACTGATTTTTTTGGCCTACGTCCACTCTATTGTAACCCAAACATATGCAAACAAATCAAAGATTCATGACCCTGAGGAGAGGTTTGTTTACAGAGGTGGAAGGAACAGAAATCTGAATTAGCTTTCCACCTTCCATTGACAGAGTAGCCCATGATACTGACCTCAGACCTGATACTGAGCATGGCTGTGCTTGTTCTACTTTTGTGTGTTTTCTCGGACAACTAAACCAGGGTACTCCATATGCTCCAGAGGAAGACTTAGTAATGTTTACAACATGTAGCCTTGATAATACTATGAGCTTGTGGGTGAGAAAATGTTAAAAAATGATGTTATCATTGTTAGCAAAACATAGAGTTGATCATGATCAGAGCCAATGGATGCTGCTGGAAAAGACAGCAGAGATGTATGCGATTTGTGTCCCCGTTTTACTTCCCGTTGATGAGCATATATTATATAGGAAGAAACTATTCATTTTAACACTGCTTAGGCATGTTTGGTATTTCACTGCAAAAGACAATACAAAGCAAGAAATTGAGAAATGTACCTCTAAGAAAATGATTTATGTCCATGATATACTTAATTCTTCATTTTTTAATTAATTTTTTTTTATTATTGTTCAAATACAATTGTCCCCTTTTTCCCCTAAGGAGCACCTGATTAACTGTTATTCTCATAATGATTTTTAAAATAATGATAAAAGATAGAAGTGTGGTAATCAAAAATTGATTCTACACCTATGAAATATTATTTCCCTTAACAATCTTTGAACCTCCTAGAATGCAAAGCACAGTGAACAATGATATTTCTGAGGCTAGATAACAATAACAATTCACAGTATTGTTATGCCCAATTTAGCAATGTTATGCTAACTGCAAATATCAGATGTGGTCTACCAGATAACAATTAATAACATTTGGAATACTTCTTAATGACAAGGTTAATGAAAGTGTTAAAATAGAGAACAATAGAAGTTAAACTATGGAATACAATGTATATAAATTTTCCATAAAATAAGAAAAAAAGTCAATGTAAGAATAATGGCTGGATCTAGATATTTTACCAATAAATCAATTGCATAAGATTAAAAATCTAAATGATAGGCTATGTGGCTTGAAATACTAAATTTTAATTTTTTCCTAAGTATGGAATTATAAAACTCTGCACTAACTCACTCTGTCTCTTTAGTTTTGATTTTCTGCTACTGATCCTCTTGTGCCTAATCATGCTATTCATGTCCACATCCTTCTGTTCTGGGCTGACCATAGCCTTTAATTAGTGTCCATATTACTGTGTACAGAGAATTCTAAGTCTCTAAATATTCAAAGTTTACAATAATTACACATTTGAGTTGTACTTTCCAAAAAGGATTATTTTGCTCTAAACACCAGTTAAAAAATACTGTCATCAGTATTGTTTGTGTTAATAGGGATAATTCATGATAATTGCTTTAATAAATCCCCCAAATCACAGTGCCTTACAACTTTTTCTTGCAAATAGCATAGTCTAAAGAGGGCCTGGTCACTCTCCTGGGCACCTCCTCCATCTTGGTTCCCAGACACTGCGTTTCATCTCCCTTCCTCTATGATTGGGTGCCCTCACTTTTTTTATTATTTTTAATTTTTATTGTTATTCAATTACTGTTGTATGCCTTTTCTCCCCATCCCTCCACCCAACCCCAGCCAAGCCCACCTCCCCCCTGCCCTCACTTTTAACCACAGCGTGACAACCCCGAGTTCCATCATCCAGTCTCCATAGGTCAAATCCAGGACCTCAGTTTAACTGACTTCATGTCTATATAGTTCTCTTTTCAGAAAGGTGACTTTTGAGTAAATATATACAAGTTATTTTTACCTAAGACTATTGGTAGCATGTGCCCACACACACACCTTAAATACACAACAGTGAAATAGGAATAAAATATCCTACTTGGAAAAGGAAAGAATGAAAGGCATGCGAAGTATCTGGTTCATCTGAGGCTTGAAATCTGCAGAATATAGACAATGATAAAGGTACCCAGGCTTCTTTCTTTGTGATATCATAGTTGATTGTATGCACCTGTGAGACTTGTGGTCAATGTATTGTGCAAGACACTACACAGAAGACATTTCAAAGAACAGCTTTAAAATGCCCCATTCTTGTGTTCAAAATAGAGTCACTCCTAGAAGCAAGGAGTAATCGGTAATACATCCTTTCTGTATGACAGACAGGAAAATGAACTGATTTGCGGAAAATAAAATTACATCTGCCACACCCAAATGGTTTGTGTTTCTTCTCTAAGGACTTGGCATATATACTATTTTTCTAATCTGAAATCAACATATCATTCCATCTACATTCTATCGTATTCACTAAAATGAGAGTGATTTTTTTTCCTTTTTTTTCAAGATTGAATCTAAACTGAAGTTAATCCTGCCTTAGCAGATATTGGTGATGTCACACAAAAAGTATCATGGACATGGAAACCAGGATACTTTTTGTGTAACATTATCAATATCTTCTCTGACTACAGTGGCAAAGGAGATGTTATAGTTTAATTTGCCTGCCTTTATCCAGAAAGAGCAGAACTGGCTAGGCACTCTTACCCAAACGCTACCATCCAAAGCTCCAATTATTTGAAATTATATCTAAATACAACATCGTTTGTATTTAGTTGATATATTGAGGTATATTAAACATTTCAAGAGTTTACTTGATTCCATCAGTGGAATCCAGCAGCATCAAACTGAAAGTCGGTAGGGGCGCTCTGCCCACAGGAGTTAGGGGATCTGCTTTTGCGTGGCAGACTCAGAAGCAAAGCAAGCAAGTTATCTGATTGGCTGTAGCTAAAGTGGTTGCTTTATTGGGGAAAGTCTGTTCTGCTGTTTATCATTGGTTGTTCTTAAATTTCATTTTCTCAGCTGTAATTGCATATAAAGACTTGACTCTAGCTTTGTTTTTGAATTGCTTATGTGGGGTACCAAGGCATTATAGCCAATTCAGTTTAATGGGATCTTTATATAACGGTGCCAGGATGTAGGCACAATATTAAGCAAATGAAATGAGCTCTTAATATTACTGTTTTTGTATTTTGATCATATGTGTATGTATAGTTCCTAAAACATTTAAGTAACTATGATGTCTTCTAAAATGCATACTCTTCTGTGTTAAACTGTAAAAGTGAGTAAGTGTAACCTACTAAACCAACAATAGTGTATCCCTAAACAATAGAACAGGGGTCATTAGTTGATGCCATTCAATTATATGAATTGTCTAGCACAGGTTTTTCTGTCCCATTTTTGAAGTAGGGCATGTCAGGATTACTAAGTGCTTTAAAAAATAATCACACCAAAGCAACAATAAGATGTCATTTGTATACCTAATTTGAGGTTATTATCTTGGAGCATGCGATGTTGAAATTAAGTCTTGTTCTGATATTCTGGACATAGAATCACAATTCTTAATGCTATCATAAGATTCTCCACAGTGTTTTGAATTGACACACTTTTGTAGGATCACTGAACTAAAAATAAACTTCTAAATGATATATTATTTAGATAGCTAAATGGTATCAAAAATATGAAACTTAAATGTTTTTCCTTATTTGTATTTAATCCATTTGAACAGCATTTAAAATTCACATCTAATGTCCAACAGACAACCTCCACCTATTGTGAATAAATCTCACTCCGAACAAATATAAACTCTGGTAATAGCTTTGAGACAAGTTGACTGTCTTAACCCACCATCTGGATAATATAGCCTTGACATTTCTGTACTTTTTCAAAAATAAATCACCTATCATATTTATGTTTTCTATTTAAGAAAGTTTACAGTTTTATTTGAAAGGAATAAGCTCAAGGATTAGTCTTATCCATTTTCCTACATATTAAATATATTTGGCCTCTAGAAAATTTAGTATTATAATATTTGTAATTTAAAAATATTTGTTTCAAGAAATAGAATTATACATTAGGCAAAGGAGGAAAATATAAGGTGCGGGAACCAAGGAAGGTGACACCTTTGGTTCGCACACACACACATGTGCACACATTACTCCCCCTTTCCTTGCTCAGTTCATAGAGGGAGTTTTCCTACTTTCCAGTACACATGGTGCACAAAAGACAACCCAAGCCCTGACTTATACCTCAAATCAAATTTATGCAATTCCAGCTCACTGGAATAGCCAGGGAAGAGATTTAATAGTTGGGAGTTTTGAATAACATTTGTATTAAAAAAATGAAAACAAAGAACAAATCACTTAGTTTTTTATGGAAAGCTTGAAGTGCATTTTCAAAAACCTATCTAATTTTAGTCTTCAATTCTCCTTTCTCTAATACAAACTTTAGTTAAAAAGGCTGCACAGATTTACTTATAGCTATATATATATATGCTGTCTTGCACAGAAGCACATAGACATGTCAGTTTTACTAGTTCTAATCAAGAAGAGATTTGAAGGAATTTTGCTGGAGTGAGAAATAGAAAGTTGAGCTGGAATTAAAATTAAAGAAATGGATTAAATCTATTCTGGGCATTTTTAAGTAGAAGATTATGTATTCTATTAAAAATACCACATTGTAGCTCAACAGATTGTTTTGTGCTAATCTACAGCATTATTTCAATAGAGTTACTGGTTTCTGAAAACTATTCCTCCATTTAAATGCTAATGTAGATACTGCCATGGAGGTCTCTTAAAGACTATGGGTTCTGAATACCGCAGTTACAGAACAGTTGGCCTTTGTAGATAAAGTTTCTTAACTTCAGTTTAGGTGTATCTATAAAAGGAAAATGACTTGGTCACTTCATTGGTTTCTAATATTATCAAATATTATTAAGATTCAAGCATATACTAAGTATTTTTAAAGTGAGAATAGAACAATGTTTACTTTAATTAACCTAGCATCTGAATACTTATAAGGAGATAGGTGTATGGTACACAAACTATTGCTTTTATGCACAAAGATTGGATTCAGACCCAGAATAGCTCTGATCTGTTATCTTTTATTTTTTATAGAATTGGGAAAAACACTTAAAATTTTCCTAAGTTTATGATAGTAAGCTTTTTGAAGAGCAGATAGATATATATTTGAGATTGCCCTTACTACTTGTACAATTTTGCTTTTTGATTTTTCTTTTGATATTTATTTTACTAAATAATAGTGTATCCAGAGTGATCAAACACAATTCATATATTCATGGTTTACATGAAGATGCTTTAATTTTTCTGTAAAATATTGAATCATGACACCTCTCAGATGCACTTCCTCACTCTGCCAGGAAAAAATTTACATTCTTTTGGCAGAGAAATTAAGGCCTATTGACAAGCCAATGCTTGTACCACCCTGTCAGACATGGGACAGGCATTCAAAACAGTTCAATTAGAGAGGTGTTCACCTGGCCAGAAAGAAAGGAGCTATGCTGAATCTGAAATAAAAGCCACTGTATTCCATAGCTGTAGATCAATATGGTCCCTGATTGTGAAACTCTTGTTATCACGGCACTGACATGTAAATGACTAAGTTCATCTTTTCTTATGTCTTTGCTGGAAATAATGGTTCTAAGACATTTTTTAGAGTAAGCAAAAACCTCCTTCAAAATAGAATCTTACATGGTAAGGGAACATTTCACATATTTATAGAAAAAGCTTTTTTTTTCTCTCTCTCTTAGTGTACACGGCAAGAAGAAGACGGCTCTTTCCTGACAAGTGATTCTCCTCCTATTATTGAAATATTTCTTATACTGTGTAGTAAATAGCTCTACGTGAAAAAGTCAAACATTTTTCATTGAATTTTCAGGGTTAAATGTTACTATCATAATGTTAATAATACACAGATACACTCAGACTAAAGACTAGGCATAAATTCCAATGGTTAATTTTTTAAATCAAATAACGTGAGAGTAGGAGTGACTCTTCAATATCACATGGGCCACCAGATGACCCAACACTCTCATGACAGTCCTCTCTGAATGACCATGAAGTCTTCAATGGGCCATGAGGTATGATATCATTTAACTTCCACATGAAAGAGGATAATTTCCCTATTAAGTTTGCCTCTGTTCTTTCCATATTAGGCTGTGATATATGCAGTGGAATTTCTTGTTATGCAAAAGGAAATACAGAGACTGAAATTACCTGTTATACTTGGTGGTGATGATGAAGGTATTAATGATGATGATGGAGGTGGTGGCGGGAATGATGATCATTATGGACGTGATCATGATATCTAACATTGTTCTAGTGCCTTCTATATGCTAAGCATTGTTTTTATCACTTCAAATGTATTATCTCATGTATTTATCACAGTAATCTTACAAAGCAGCTACAATGGTCATTCTCATTTTTAAATAGGAAAACTCATGTAGAGAGAGGTGAGAGTCCCTATACTTAGACCCTGTACATCATGTTGTAACATCTTAGCACAATCCATTTACAGAGTGTACACTCATGTTTATTAACACTCTCACTAATATAATCGACATAGTACATTCATTTATATATTTGTATACACGTTTATTTACAAGATTTTGCAATTAATCTGAATATCTCAAAAATAAGTTGTTGAGTTTCAGTGTGCGATACAGCTCCATTTCATATCATTGGTAGATAGTATTTGTGTATATGATCTTCAAGTGAACACACTGGGTCCTGCTAAGATGGCCCTCATATACTGTTTTTAAGGGTCATAGATGAAGTAATTTGTTTAATATAAAATATCATGACTGCTTTAATTGTTGTATGCAAAGTAAGAAATGAAAACCATAATGTAATTTCCAATAATTTACAGTTTCAGTCACTTTCCTTACTAGAAAGTACTACATGCACAGTTGGAATTGTTTTGACTTAACTCAGTAACTCAGTTATCCATTTCACAATATTAGGGAAAAAATGGTCCAAAAGTCATATAAAAGTGCATATTAATGTAGCTGACCTGACAAGCAAACCACATTAAAATAAGAGGTCATTTTGGAAATTTTCTAACATTTGTGCAATTATAGTGACTCGCACTCACTTTATATTTAAGGTAGCCTAAAGTGAGAATTTTATATAGAGAGGGTATTATTTTCTTGGATTAGGCTAGTTCCACTAGACACAGCATAGTTACTTAGGTATTTAAGGTTGTTCAGAAACAAGTTCCATAATTCATGACAACTATCTTTTCCCTTCTCCCCACCAGGTACATGCACTCCCTCTACATAAAAATCAGGTAGCTCCTGTTATGGATTAATGTTTGTGTCCTCCTCACACTTATATGCAGAATCCTTAACCCCTAGATTGGAGGAATTTGGCAATGGAGCTTCTACGGGAGTAAGGTGAAATGAGGTCAGAAGTGTGGGTCCCTGACCTGACATGGAGTGCCTGATCTGATATGATTAATGCCCTTCACAGAAGAAATACTACCAGAGTTCCAGCTCTTGCTCTCCTGCCTGCACTCCCGCTCTCTCTCCTCAACTCCAGTGTCCCAAGGAGACCATGTGAGAACAGAATAAGATGGCAGCTTCCCCATAAGACAGGAAGAAAGCTCTTACCAGAAACTGACCATGCTGGCTGGCACCTTGATCTTGGACTTCTGGGCTCCAAACCTATGAGAAAACAAACTTCTGTGGCTTAAGCCATCCAGTCTGTAGGATTGCGTTGTCTCAGCCTGAGCAGACCCATTCTGTTAATGAGATTTTTCCAGGGCTCTTTTCATATCACAACACAGTAAAGGGTTTTTGCACAGAAGTAATTGGGGCAGCGTAATACTTTGGGTTGTACTTACATGTTGTCCTGAAACATTTCAGTTTGTTTCTACAGCTATTACGTTTGACCTCGCCGTAGTTTCCGGGGCGGGGCAGGCATTGACTGCCGGCTGTGAGAGTTGCACCTGGAGACCCGGAGCTTTCTTTCGCTTATTTTGTTTTCATTGTGTGATCAAATCTTATCGAATTCAAATATAGAAAAGTCAACTGATTAACACTTAATTGTCCCCCAAACCCTTGTAATAGAAAAATAGAAATGAGAGACTTTTATTTCTAGGTTTGGAATGGGGTTAGGTATGCTGAGAACTGTTGAATTATTTTTTCTAGCAAATCGCATGCTGAACAATATTACTATCCCAGAACTAATTTAGTTAGTAAGATATTCTTAAATGAATTTACACATTCACCTCTTCAGCTCCACTTTGGATTTTGCATTGTATATGGACAACAAAGAACACAGATCTAGTCTGGCAAGTTGGCACAAAACTTGCCTGGTACCGGTTGTGAAACTAAATGCTTCAATTAGATCTTCAATTAGATCACAGTATCATATTGTTGCTACTTAGGAAAACACTCCTAAAAATATTTTGTATTTATGAAGTAGTCTCATTTAAATATAAAAGAAGTAGGTCTTTGTTCTTCCTAAAACACTGGCAAATAGTAAGCAACCTGAATAATCTGGATAATCTATATGAATACCCATTTTAAAGAAGACTTATTTAGAGAGATTACCATAGTAGAAAGCTCCTAAAGAGGTGATTAAATTATTAACCTATATGAGACAGAAAGGTGAGATAAGATTGATTAGACAATTCCAGGCTGTTAATGCCAATGCTACAGCTGAGCATTACATGAGCCCTTACGTTCTTTATTCACTGTTATACTATTATTAGTATAGCATGCCATTAGGACAGTGAGGATTAACTACACAGGCAATAAATATGCTTTGTAAATAAACAATCAGTTATTTTAGAAGTAGTTAATGGGATATTGATTCCCCAGCTCGTCGTGGATCCAGTGTCAAGTCCAGGCATTATTCAGGTGAAGAAACTTTTCCTCAAGGATACAGCCTGAATTAGTGAATCGCTTCATGTTTTCCGATTTTGTTATACAACTGCATTTACAATGTTTGAAGGGTAATAATTTAGATTAAGCTATATTTAATGGATTCCGGAGGTGGAATTTTTTTCATCTTTGGTTGAGGTTTTCTCTGGAAATACCTGCCTCTGGAGAAATTAGTTTCCATTAACTATCTAATTCATTTAACCTCCTGCAGTTCTCAGAAAGCAAACAACGCTGGCTGCTGCCAGAGGTTTTGCACTTGAAGAAGAGACCACTTTGGTCTTATAAACCCGTGCCTTCCTTTTCATCTGCTCAGTGTGCTAAGGTAAACGGTACCTAACTGCTCAGTGCCGTAGAAGCACTGTAAAAATACTTCGCTCTTTGGAACTTATCCTAATTAAAGAACTAAAGTTTCCATAGAAATGCAACTGAGCTCTGTCAGCTCTGGCCTCCACTACCACTATGTTTGCTAACTTATTCTCCCTTCCAGATACGCGTTTCTTCTCTGAAATACCTGTTTCCTTGGTGCATGCCATTATTTAGTGGTCACTTGTTTTACAGGACAGTCACAGTCCACAGCAAAAGGGAATGTGCCCTCATTGGAATTCGTACAGTCAAGTTTGGAGATTTTGCAACTATATTTGTGCATTTATTGAACACTCCCCTACATTCTGCATTTGTACATAGCAATTTTATGCCTCATTTTATCTTCCCAAATAATTCAACTTGGAGTGGAAAAAAGAAACCAGATGATGAATTTGTATTAGCAAGTTAAATGTATATTTGCTACCTTTTTAAGTGAAGTCATTCTAAAAGTTCTCTAAATCATCACGGACTCTCAGAACTACGTGCAGGCCTGTGAGACAATGTTCCAGGTCCTTCCCTTGGTACCTTCTGCTTTCTACTCTGAATTGAATGTGAAGAATATTAAAAGAAATACACACACTACTAAAAAAACCAATTACCCACATAAAATAACTTACAGAGTTGATCTAAATGGACTTCTTTGTTCATTTGTATTGGGTAAATTATCACTAAAATTATTTTATTTTTTGTTTTTATTTTTTATTGTAGTTCAAGCACAGTTGTCTCCATTTTCCCCAATGTAGTAAAAATATATGCATCCTGAAAACACCTGGATTTCAGTTTTACATTCTATGAAGTAGAAATTAAAATAGTCCCTGTTTTTATTGGTATTTCAAAGGAATTTTGTAAGTAGTCAAAGTTCTAAAAAGGGTGTTGTGAGTGTGTATTTGTGTGTATCTGTGAGAGAGAGAGAGAGAGAGAGAGAGAGAGAGAGAGAGAGAGAGAGAGAGAGAGAGAGAGAGAGAGAGAGAGAGAGAGAGAAAAGTAAAACAATTTGCCCTGGCTGGTGTGGCTTAGTGGATTGAGTGGCAGCCTGTGACCCAAAGGGTCACTGGTTCGATTCCCAGTCTAGGGCACATGCTTGAGTTGCAGGCCAGGTCCCCTTAGGGGGTACACAAGAGACAACCACACATTGATGTTTCTCTCCCTGTCTTTCTCCCTCTCTTCCTCTCTCTAAAAATAAATAAATACATAAAAATTAAAACAAAGTAAAACATTCTGAGAAATATAAACATCTAAATATTAGATAAGAGAAATAGAAAATAGCCCAGTAGGGATATTTGTTCACTTTTCTTTTTCTAGGAGGGTCATTTTAATTTTACCACTTAAATCTTTTTGTTTCACATGTTACAGTACTTCCAATCTTTATGCCCAACTTAGTCAAATTGAAATGTGATTTTATCAAGTGGTTATACCATATGGATACTGGACTAAGCTGACCCTTATAAAAATTTAATTTCTCTACTTACTCTGAAGTTATGCTTCTTTATTTGATGAAAACAAGATTCTCTTTGAAACTATGACACTGGCATTTTGATCACACCAGTCACCTCGCTTCTTTTTTATTTCACCAATATTTGCTTTACAAAAACGGTTGCTTCTCCTCCCTGCAGCTGTGTGCTCCACTTGATCTATCACTTCAGCTCATTCCAGGTAGAAGCGCAGAGGCCCTTTGCACGTGCATCCGTGACGGGTGCATTTCTCTTTTTTATTCTGTTCTTATATTCAAATTCTCTTGAATTTGGAAGCAAGGGAATATTGTTTTTCAGTCCCCCTCCCATAATCTCACCAGGTTAGATATTGTGGAAGTAATCAAGGGTGTTTTCTGTAGCGATGACATTTTGGAGGCTGGTAAGTGGCTTCCATTCCCATTCTTGTCATTTCAATTTAATCTTAGAAAAGATGGAATATTTTTCTCCTTGAAAAGGTGGGTAACTGGTATCAAAGTGGTAAGCGGCTTTTTAAAATTTTTCAAGTAATATTCTTTAAATGGTAATATTAAAAAGAATACTATGTGGCTATCCTGAAGGTAGATACAAATTGTATATATCATCATTAAACTAACAAAGCCATAAAAAATATTGCCTTATACAGTAAGGTCAAAATATGTATAATTATTGAGGTAGTGAATCCTTGAAATACAAAGTTTTAAAATGGTAATTCTGGTGAATACTGAAATTATCTTTGAAAAAATTTGTTCATAGATAATGTGTTCATAAGATAGGCTAAGAGATAAATGTTATAAATTGTTCCTATGTGTCTTGTGCTCTCTTAAGTGTTTCATACATAGTATATTACATAATCATATGTGTTATATAAAAATAGGTTTAATTTCATAGCACTTATGGAACATCTATTTTTAAATGAGAGACTTAAAAGTATTAAGTGAGTGACAGAAGATTTCTCAGCTAAAAACGTATAGACCCAAGATTCACAGTGGAGAAGAAATTTTTCTCTTATTCTTTCAGGTGTGCCTGAAACCTATCCCATATCCTTTGTACCTGTGCCTGGTAGAACAGACATACAGTGGTAAATAAACTAAATGCATTGACGTCCTATAAAGGTTTTAGCTTTTCTCAGAATATTACAGTATATGTACATGTGATATATGTATGATGATGGATGTGGCCGGCTCAAGGTATGTGTCTTAAGGATGGCATCTTACGTGAATATCTGTAAGCACATACTTGGTCTGCTTCATTTATCTCTTCATCTAGAATTGGAGCTGACATGCCTGTTAGACAGATTCCATCTGTTTGTCTGATTGGTATCTGTCAGTTTCTCTGCCTGGCAGTCTACTTTAGTATGCATCTAATGTGTCCATATATGTCATTGTTCAGCCTCAAAGTGCTTCCTTTGTCCTACTCCAGTTTTCAATTCCTTACTCATCTAAAAGACTTAAAGAATTTTTTAATAACGGCTGCCATTTGTAATCTAACAGGCTTATCTGTTACATTTGGGATTATTGTGGTGTGCTTTTTCTTCTTTTCTCTGATTACTCAATTGTGCTCATAACATTATGCATGTAGATAAAATACTGAAGTCAGGAGTGATTGCATTAAGTATACACTTACTCTAAAATATGTGCTTTCATTGTAAGCACATATCTAACATTTTATAGGCAATTAACCTCAAACAATATGTTCTGTCACTGAGGCACCATATCTAACGGGATCCTCATATCCAATCCACTGGGTTACAATACAGTGTTTTAAAGGGCATAACTTTTGTCGCAGTGCTTTGTTATAAGATTCTACAAAGCTGCTGTAGACACATTTAATTGAAGCATGAGCATATTCTTGTAATGGCTAGTTTGGGCAATAGACACTTTGGGATATGAAACTCTGCTCCAATGATGACTTACTGCCTTGAGCAAAATGCTTAAATTTTCTAAAATTGAGTTCTCTCAAACAGAAATCACAGAATCTGTCTCAAATTGGCTCAATGGGATTTCTGCGTCTGGTTATAATGCAGTAATTGCTACCAGACTAGCTCTCCAGCCAAAAGAAAAAAAATGTATATGCCTAAGACCTAAGAGATGTTTTCGGATGTTAGGCACAGCAAGACTATTATGTGATACCTGAGAAAGGGAAAGTCACCAAGGTGATCCTAGCACTTTGACAAGGTGCTTTCTAGATGCCAGTGGTACAGGAAAGTGGTGCTGAGGTTCAGCACAGAAGCCTTGAAGAGCTGAGAAGGTAGCGATTGGAGTTCAGAGCTGCCATATTGGTTGGGATTTGTGTGACAGGATCCCAGAGAGGAGGGTCTTTAACAGAGAAGAAAAACCACGATTTTTATGGGAGTTTTCTTAAGTTCTTGACCATATAATACATGGTAAATATGTAGTGTAAATCTCCATGAGGTGACAGAGAACAATTACCCTGGGGCAGTGGAAACCACACATTATACTGGGATAAGCAAGAAGATCCAACAGGTAGTCTTTGAACATGGCAGGCATTTAGTTAACCCTTTGAAAAGCTCTGCCTAAAGATAGAGATTAAGTGGCTGTAACGAGAGGTCTTATAGGCCTACCCCAATTAAGCTAAAACCAACTATCCAAAGATAAAGCAGACCCATTATTAAATGAACCATCTCTCCCTCCCCCTATAATTTTAATAAAGGTTAAAGGAAAACAATAAAATTTATTCTCAACACTATAGTATCTACAGTGTCCAGCATACAATAAAAATTTGATAGATAACACAAAAAAACAGAATGATAGGAGCCATATTCAGGGAAAAAGTACTCAAAGGAAATCTAACTAGAGATGCAAAATTATTGAAATTAGCAGCAACTGATTCTAAATGTTAAAAAGATTAAGAAAAATTAACATAAGGAGAGAAGAGATAGGGAATTTTAGTAAATATAAAACTATAAAAATATATCAAATAAAATTTGATTGGAAAAGTCAGTATCTGAAATGAGATCACTGGATGATATTAATCGTAGATTCTTTACTGAAGATCAGTAAACTTGAAGACAGACCATGAGAAACTGTCTAATTTAAAAACACACAAAAAGCTAAAAAATAAACAAACAAAAAAGCCTCAGTGATATCAAGCAATCTACCATCTAGTATGCCTTTGGAGTTGTGGAAGGTTAGAACAGAAAATAATATTTGAGGAAGTAATAGCTGTGTAGGTGTTCCAGATTCCATGCATATATCAACTCATGGATTTAAAAAGCTCATCAAATGTCTAGCAGGATACAAATAAAAGGAACCTATATGTAGGGACATCATAATCAAATTGCTGAATACCAAAAAATATTAAAAACATGTAAGAAAAATACATACGGACACAAGAGTGAGTGAGAGAGATGAAATACTATTGACTCCTCTTCTGAAACTATTGTATAAACAGTGAAATGAAATACTAACATGCCAGAAGAAATGTTTGAAAGATCAACCTACCATGCTATATTTGTTGAAAATATCCTTTAAAAATGGGGGAAAATAAAGAAATATTTGAAGTAAACCAGTGACCTGTATTACCATATATACTTAAAAGAAGTTATTATGGCTAAAGAAATTTACAATAAACTGAAACTCAGTTTCACATAAATAATCAAAGAGAATATAAATGGTAAATACATAAGTAAATATAGCTTTTTTATTTTTAAAGTTTTTGAAAATAATGACTGCTTAAAGGAAAATAACAATGAATATAAATTTTATAATTACAAGTGCAAAGAACATGCCTGATAAGGCAAAAAAGTATGGGAGGGTGGTTACAATGAGCATGATATCAGACTTACATTTTACCAAAGTGTTATAATATTTACTCATAGTAGAGTGTGAAAAGAATGAAAAGCATATTGTAATTCCTACAGATATTTTTGAAAATAATGCTAAAAATCAATAGAGAAGATAGAATAGTAAAATTACTTAATTCAATGAAAACAGGAAAGGAAGAAAAGAGAAAAGTGAGACAAATAGAAAATAAATAGCAAAGAATTCCAGTAAAATTCTAGCATTAATTTCAATTATTATAAATGAGACTATTCACCTAAAAGAAAGAAAAAGCAAGAGTCAAGTGCATGGTAATAATTAGATGCATGTTTTAATAATAACAACAGTTTGGAATGAAAAATAACATAATATGAAGTAAATTAATATCAGGGAATAAACTTGAAGATAGTTATTTCTAGATATAAAGAGGAATGTTTTATAATAAATATGTTTTCCAAAAATAAATAACAATTCTAAATATATACCTAGTAACAAAGTTTAAAATATATTGGAAGCAACACTGACAGTTAAAAATACCTCAATCTTTAAATACATTAAAAATTTAATCAATACTACTTCCCTGACTGAACTAATAGACTAAAAACTTAATAAGATACACATTTATTAGAACAGCTAAAGGTCCAAAAAACTGGCACTAGCAATTGCAGTGAGAATGCAGAGCAACGGGGTCCTCATTCATTGCTGATGGGAATGCAAAGGGATGTCAGTTTGGAAGACAGTTTGACAGTTTCTTATAAAATGATTTGAAGACTTGTATGCACACACACACACACACACACACAAACTCCTTTTGAAAATTTAGAGCATTTTTACTCATAATCTCCAAATTTGGAGACAACCAAGATGCCCTTCAATGGAATGGACAAAACAACCAAATATGAGAATATTATTCAGCAACAAAATGAGCTATCGAGTCTTGAAAAGACATAGATAAGTTTAAATGCATAATGCTAAGTAAAAGAAGCTAGTCTGAAAGATAATGAATTCCAATTATAGAAGATTCTGGGAAAGGTAAGACTATAGCAAAGATAAAAAGATCATGCGGGCCTGGTTTTGGGGGGAGGTGGAGAAGGACGAATAGGCAAAGCATGTGGAATTTGCAGAGCAGTGAAACCATTCTGGACGGTGCTGTAACAGTGGATACGTGGCACTACCCATTGGGAAAAACTATAAAACTTTATAGAAGCAAGAATAAACCAGAATATGTGCAAAATTTCAAAAAATCACTTAGGAAGTTGGAAGATACCAGGAAAAAAAACATAAGAAGTGACAAACCAATCACACCATATTACAACTAAATGAAACAACCTCACTGAAAGTGGTGAGGCAGGGCAGGGTTGGCCTGAGCAACTTTGGAAAGGAGGGGTCAGTAAGTCCAAAGGCAAAATAAACCATACGAGACACTGTTTGCTAGTTGATGAAGTTGCTTCCCTTGAGTGTACAGGTTAATAATATTGGCACTTTATTCATATATACAGTACTGAAAAGTTGTGTAAACTGATAGCATATAGTGGGAACTAAGTTTTTACCTGTCGGAATAGAAATCTACAGATAAGCATGAGCAAGATGCTGAAAAGAGCCACCGGGTAATGAAATATAGTTGAAGACGTCAAGATAAAATTATGTTTAACTTAATACAGATATAGTCGGTCATATACAGAAATATATGCAGAAAAGTGAAAGTACATAGTAGTTTACAGGCATATAATTTCCTGGCTTTTTCAGCTGAAAGGGTTTAAGAACAAATACATTCCATAGCAACAAGGTTTCCCAGAAACCATATCTTGATTTCTAATGCCCGTCTCCAATAAAGAGCACCAAGGTCTCTCAGACAAATGGCTGATCTAGTTTTGGTGCCCATAATATGCAAACTATAGAAGGTAAGCCTATAATATGTTATGAAAAACAGAGTTGGTGCATCTGAAAGAACTCCAAGCACTTTAGGCATAAAATAAAGTAATGTTACATAACGACACTAAATAAAAAAATATCCATGATATCAGAAACAAATCAACAAACAACAAGTGACGGAGAGGTTGTAGAGAGAAGGGAACCCTAGTGCACCGTTGGTGGGAAGGCAGACTGGTGCAGCCACTGTGGAAAACAGTATGGAATTTCCTCAGAAAACTAAAAATGGAACTGCTTTTTGACCCAGCAATTCCACTGCTGGGATTATATCCTAAGAATCCTGAAACACCAGTTCAAAAGAACCTATGCACCCCAATATTCATAGCAGCACAATTTACAATAGCCAAGTGCTGGAAACAGCCTAAGTGCCCATCAGTAAATGAATGGGTCAAAAAACTATGGCACATTTACACAATGGAAAACTATGTAGTAGAAAGAAAGAAGGAACTCCTACCTTTTGCAACAGCATGGATGGCTCCGAAGAGCATTATGCTAAGTGAAATAAGCCAGGCAGTGAGAGACAAATACCATATGATCTCACCTATAAGTGGAACCTAATCAACAAAACAAACAAGCAAGCAAAATATAACCAGAGACATTGACATTAAGAACAAACCGAGAGTAACCAGATGGGGAGTGGGAGGGAGTAATGGGAGGAAAAGGAGGAAGGGTTTTCAGGAACATCTATAAAGGACACATGGACAATAATAAAAAAGTTTAAAAAAATGGAAAATAGAATTTTAAAATATAATATATAATAATTTTAATAATGTAAAATTCTTAAGTGATCAAATTATTTCTAGTTTCAATGAAAAACCAAATATAACTAAAGTGAGCTAAGAGATTAAATAAAACCTTAATTAATGAAGAGATATACAATGTCCATGCATTCAATGATTCTCTCTTGCTAAGATTTCTATACTCACATGTTGATGTATAGTTTCAAAGTAATTCCCATCAAATACAAAATGCTCTTTCAATAAAAATTGATAAGCTGATTTTAAAATTTATATGGAGCCATGGCTGCTGTGGCTCCGTGGATTGAACATTGGCCTGTGAACCGAAAGGTCCCTAGTTTGGTCAGGACACATATCTGGACTGCAGGCCAGGTCCTCAGTCGGGGCCCTGCAAGAAGGAATAGATCAATGTTTCTCTAGCACATTTATGTTTCTCTCCCTCTCTTTCTCCCTCCCTTCCCCTCTCTCTGAAACAAACAAAAAACAAGCAAATAAATAAATAAAGTATTAAAAAATTAAAATGTATATGGAAATGTAATGGGCTTAAAATAGTGCGAATCTACTTCAAAAAGAACAGTATGTCAGGGTGCACATTACCTGATTTAATCACTCCCTGTAAGTTTTACCTTATAATATGCTACACCTGACAAGAACAGACAGATTAAGGCAACCAAGTAGAGAGCAAAAATCAGACAACCCCCAAACACTAAATATTCAATTAATTTCTGGAAAAAAATCTACAAAGTGATTCAATGGGAGAAAAACTATTTTTAACAAAAAATTTGGAAAACATGGATATATATATGAAAAAAAACCCCTACTTCATACCATACTGAAAAGTGGACTGAATTCTACATGAAGAGGGAGGGTAACAACCACGCATTTGTTGAAGGAGGTGACAGGGTGTCTCTGTGTGTCCACTGGTGGGCAAAATACAAGAAAATGTTTCCTGAAAAAAAGTGAAATCTGTATTTTTGGGGACTATGAAATCTGAATATCCATTACCATCTGTCCACAACCACGTGACATGAGTGATGGAGAGCAAGAACCACCCGATGAATACAACTGGCTGTTCAATAATAGAGAACTGAAATGGAAGAGTCCTACTACAGGGCAAAACAAGCAAAATAAACAAACAAACAAACAAAACAAAATGAAAAAGCAGCAACAACAAAAACCGTTGCAGAGACCACGCATGCAAAAATTTAAACATGGCAGAAAATAGTTGATAATAAGGAAATTCAATAGGCACAGAGGATTAATGACTTCAAGAACCTGTAATAGATAATCTGAAACAATACATATTATATAAGATGGCTGTGCTAGGTGCAAGAAATCAGAATTTGTCTGTTTTTTTGGAGGGGGCAGATAGAATTGTATCCCAATCCAAGCTGAGTCTTAGGTGAATTACATCAGTGCTGGGTATACCTTATGAGAAATGCAAAGTGTATGGCTTTAAGTAAAATAATATTTAATAAGACCTAGTATCATTTATATTTAGAAGCCAAGGGAATAACCTTAAGTTCTTATAATAATTTAATTAACTTGACCTTAGTAAATACCTTTAATAGAAGATTATTTTACAGCACTTAGCCGTGCTAGAATAACAACAATGATATATTTAACTATATTATCACTAACTGGCATTGTTTTAAATTATAAGTAGCCTGAAGAGAGCAGAATAACTTGAGAATATTAACATTGTTTATTATATTGTGCCTTGGAAATGATGTTCTGAATGTTAGAGAATTAGGTTATAAACAGATAATTAAATGTGAGAAAAATTTTTGTTTCATGAGGATCAATTACCTTATTTGAACAACATAAATTATTTAGGCTTTGTTGTTAAAAACAACATGCATATTCAAAAAGTCCATGATATCCTGTATGAATAATAAGCAGACATATTTTTAGTCAAGTTAACAACTCTTTAGAGTAGTGCTAACGTTGCTTATCTTTCCGATGAACTTCCACTTCCAGGTCAAGTTGTTGCCGGGCATCTGCTGTGGCCATATGTCATCTGAGTAGAGAGCCACCAGATGAAATTGTAATGTGACATACCAAATTCTAAAAATTATCACAGGAGATGCTAAAATACATAAAGCCGTCCCCTGCTTGGCTTCCCAGGCCCAGTGGGGTAGACAATTGCACATTTCAGCTGATATTATTTTGGGTTTTGCCATGAAGCTGGAAAATATTTCTTGCCCCGCTACCTCCCACTGGCACCCAGAAAGTGAGCATACGATTAGCAGTCAGAGAAGGAATTTATTCTCCATGGGAAAATATTTTTGAAGACTAAAGCCAAAAATGTAAAAGATGACAATGTTTTTCTTTTTGCATTACTCATGCTAAAGTCATGCTAAGTTCCTCGGTCTTGGAGATTTCCAAAGGGTGAAGCATGGGCGTATTTGATTAAGTAAGATCCTTTCAAACCCTTAAATTCTTAGAATTTTTATATTGTACTTAAGCTGTTGTATTCATTTTTCATTAGCATAGGTCAATTTATTGGCTTTTTAAACAGAATGAAGTCTCCATATAAAATATATTAAAATATGTTAACAGTATAGAAATTCAGCATTAAAATTTACCACAAAAAATTTAAAAATAAATGTTTTTTTTCACATTCAAATACTCAAAGGACAGTTTGTCATAGAACAGGGAAGGAGACCCTAATGGGCAGAACATCTGCATAACTAAAGATACCGTTTTCAAATAGACAAAATGTTAGCATTTTACATGTCCATGAAAAGTGTGTATCTGGATATTACAGCTACATCCATTAGATTGCTCATTTTTAAGAGTTAAAGTCTTTTTCAATCTGTTCACCTGGAAGAAAGGAGGTTTATCATGTTTGTATCAAATTTGGATAAATGATCTGTGAATTCTAAGACACCCTAAATTTCCTGCTCCTGATTTATGTACCCTATGTCATCTCCTCCTGTTGAGTTTATGATGAGATGCCATCCCTGTGATTAGGTTACTAATTAGTTCACTTTGACTTAATCAAGAGGGCGGTTATCCTGGGTGGACCTGGCTTAGTGAAATGAGCCATGTGACAGAAACTGAAGCATCAGAAAGATACTCTCCTGTTGGCCCAGAGAAAAGTGGCTGCCCTGCTGTGAAGACCACGGGGCCTCAAAACAATGGGTGACTTCTTGGAGCCGAGGGCCTCCGGTCCTATGAAATTACAAGGCATTGAATGCTGCCAGTAATCAATGAATTTGGGAATGGACTCCAAGCCCAAAATGGGATTGCAGTCCCTGCCAATGCCTTCATTTTATCCTGGAGAGCCCCTGAGCAGAGGACCAAGCTAATCTCTGTCTGGGCTCCTCACCTGGAAACTAAAATCAATGATGTTTTATACTGCTGAATTTATGATAATATGTTGCAAAGCAATAGGAAACTAATATATGGTGATATTAGCTTGTGCTCTCTCCAAAGTATTACACTGAATAAGAGTGATAGCAAGCATGCCCATCCAGTTTCAATTCAAATTATGCCAAGCCAACGTCATCTGACTTTTGTTTTTGCTCAACTGTGAAAAGCTTACATGCTATACATTTGGAAAGCATGAAGCCTATATTTTTTGATGCTGAAAATATAGTAATTAGATGAATAGGACACACATAAAGTATATGTTATATAATATGGCATAGTCTATAAATACATATATCTGTGGAATAACTGCTCAAATCTCAACAGTGTGAACTGTAAGGCATCTCACATCTAAAAGGGAAAGGATTTGCATGTGACCCACATTAGAAGGCAGGAGAGCAGCATTAATAATTCAGGTCGTGGAACCAGGTTGGGAAGGTTTGAAATGCCAGATCTAATTCTTACCGCATTCCTAAACAAGTTATTTAATCTCTCAGTACTTGTTTCTAAGTCAATAAAATGGGTATAATATTGTCTTCCTACTGTTGATTTTTTTAAGACTACTTGAATTAAAGTAGGTAAAATGTTTGTTTCTAACACATAGTAAATGTGTCTAATTAGCTTTACTACATGTCAGGAGTAGAGAAGGTCTAAAGGGCTGTTTATAAAATGTTACTACAATTTTTTTTTGTCATTTCTAGAAAATAACACCTAAATTGAAAGAATTCTTAAAAGTGGACAGTCTAAAATTGAAGGGCTGGGTTTTGGGCACTCTGTGCTTAGTCTGTGTTTTGCTTAGCTGGATGCACGGTTTGTCAAGGTCTTTAAAGAAGATAATTGACTTTTAATGTAAAATATCAACTGACTCATTTTGTTTGAGTGATTCAACATTGTATTTAGTCTTCCTACCTCTTTTTTCATTTATCTTATTTACATGTCTTTAAACCACCCTCTCTGGGCTTATCGTGTGGCCGTATTCAGAATTTGTTTGGTTATTTATAACCAAACAAAAAAACTGCTGAACTGCACCAAAGGAATAATGAATAGTACATATGATATTCACTATTTTGATTTTCAGTAAATTGAAATGAGTAAATTGCATCCTCAGTTTGTAACTCATTTCACTTTGAAATGAAACAGATAATTTTTTCCAATAATTATCATTTCATTGAGAGTAACCAGTTTCTTACATGAATATCAAGTAATGGTTCCATTATATATCCATTATTGTAACTTTTTATCAAAAGGTGATCTTTTCTTATTAAATGGATAATCTTTTCTGTGGGGGGGAGCTCTGCCCACAGGGGCCCACCCCCCCAGGGCCTTCATGGATAAGAATAAGTCTACCAAGACATGATCTGCTTGGGGAGGAAAGGTGGCCTATCTCTCAAAGGAGAAGGACCAAGAGCCTTTTCCTCAATGGGCTTTTATTGGGTTCAATTTGCACAGGAATACAGGTAAAGCTCATCTATTATTGTCAGGCAATAAGTATGAAACAATAGATAACATACAAAGAACTCTGAGGACTTATTCTGAGTCTGGGCCAGTTCGCTAAAGGGCTATAAAACAATGGGAAACAGACTCATTTCCTGCTTGAACCCTTATCAGAAAACTGAGGGCATTCTTAGCAAAGCAGGTTTTACAGGATTTTATGTATATTTTCTTAGGCCTGACTGCCCTGGGAACCACTGGTTCAAGCCCAGGGCTGGACCACCCTCTGTCATTGTTTCAGGCTTAAGTCAGGCAGGGGAAGTAAGGCAGCCAAGAGATTAGGAGACTTCTTGCAGACAGAATGAGGACTCAGGCTATGTCAAAGCCGAGGGGCGAGGGTCCATCACCCCCTTTTTCCGTAGCCCCCCAAGTCCTCTGCTTCGTGACCATGCCTATCTTAGGTTGTCCCTCCTTTGAGGAATCTTATCCATCATTGGCTAACCAGTCAGGCTTGGGGCCAAGCAGTGTGAAGTAAAGGGGACAGAGGAGGTGCTCCTGCCAGGGAGATAAGCTTTGTCTCCTTAGTGGCTTATGGTCCCAAGGTCTCTCACTCAGCCTTAGCCATGGGGGGTTACAGCTTCTGAAACCAGTCAGGGTGGTTCCTAACACTTTTCTATGAAAATTAACATTGAACAATTCAACCTAAGCAACACAGAAAGCAAATATTGTCCTTATGATAGGCAGAATAATGCACTTCCTCACCCTCAAGATATCCACTTCCTAATCCCAAGAACCCGTGAGTATGTTCTGTTAGGTGGCAAAATGCAACTAAATTTGCAGGTGGAATTAAATTTGCTGAACAGCTGACATAACATAATGAGATTATTCTAGATTACATGGGGGGCTCAAAATTCCCACTGAAAAGAGGAAGAGAAATGCAGAAGGGGGAGTCAGACTGATGCAGTGCAGGAAGGATTCAGCCTGCCCTTTCCGCACTGGAGCAAAGGGGTCGTGAATAAAGAATTGAGGGTAGACACTGGAAGCTGGACATGACAATGAAACAAGTTCTCCCCTAGACGTTCCAGAAAAGACTACAGTCCTACCAACCCCTTGATGTTAACTGGATGAAACCTGTGTCACACTTCTGTCCTACAGAACTCTAAGACACTAATGTATCTGGTTTTAATCTACTACATTTGTGGTAATTTTTATAACAGCAAGAGAAAACTAATATGGTCCTCAGCTCTTGAGGAATCCCCTGTTTCCTGATTCATGGTCCAGTCAACCTGGGTGCAAACCGAATACCTATGAGTACAGAAACACTTAATTTTCAGACACTGTACTATGCAAAGGAGGGACATTTCATGAGCCCCATCAAAGATATGTTACAAGTGTGACTAGTCTACCCATGGGACTGCATGTAGCAATTGATGCCAATTTCACAAACACCAAGCAACTTCCTTTGGAGAAAAAAATGTTAGTTTAATATATTACATGAGTCTATTTTATGTACTTTAATAGTATTCCAAGTAATTTTAAATTTTACTCAAGTTGTGATAAGCATCAGTTTTCCATTTTCTGCTTAACGGCTTGGAGTCCCTAGATTCATTGCTCACACTGTTTATTCAGGAGAAAAATATATACATTAACTTTTATATACATATAGTTTACATATAGTTAAACTATATAGATACATTTTTTAGTCTTTTCAAACAAGAATAAAGGGGCAACACTTTGGTTTGGTTTTAGAACTATACGGCTATACTCACTCACGAATTTGCCAGAATGTGTCGGAATGTTCTTTTTTCCTCCCATGCTCTCAGAAGAACATTCTCGCTTTGCTTGCCAGCATGTGAAGAAGAATGAGGGAAAGAACTAGTTCATAAGGTATGAAGGAGTAGGAAATTCCTTCCTAAAGTTGTCATGTTATCTTTCTGGCCACCTGGCCTTCGTTCTGACGCAAGACCAGTTTAGTTTATTATTTAAAGCTGAACACATCAGCCCTTCAGGAGAAGGCTAAGAATCCAGAGGAAGTACCTCATCATGGACAGTAGCCTGCTGTGACCTTGACTGCATGTTCTATTAATAGTGAACTATTTTCATTTTAAATTTCTTTTTTTTAATTAAAGCAGCAGGTGGTGTTGAACGTAAAACCAGGGAAAGGAATTGTGACCTATTTAAAATTGTTACTTTTCAACATTATAACTATTGAGACATATTTGGTTTATTTCCCGAATGACAATGGGGTACATATTAGAAACAAAAATCTAAAATATGACACATTTAAAAAAATTTACTATTAAACTTTAAAAACAATAGATTTGCATCTGTCAGACAAGCCACTAATTTATGAGTAATTTTTTACAATGTCCCCCTTTGTCCCACTCCCCTCCCCACCTTAAACAAGCACTGATAACAACTCTATAGGGGAAAAAAAAGGAAAAAAAAAAAAAACTAGTGCAGTCAAATGGACTCTATCGTTTTCTGCTGCATTAAAATGTGACATGTAATATGGAATTGACAGACATTTAAAATTCATAAAAATGGGGACGATACAAATGAGTCAACACACATAATGCTTACTCTGTAAACGTGGTGTTTTTAGCATTTTTTAATGTATTAATTTACTTAGTTGTCACAAAAGGTAGGGCTATCGTTGTATGCAATTAGCACAAGAGAGTTTAAATAACTTGCCCAGATTCACGCAGTGGATCTGGTAAGCATATTCTCGTGCAGAAATTTTATTTTCTGTGCTTTCGTTCAAAACTCAGATTGAAATTAGTTTGGCCCCCTCATTGGTTGCAAATAGCAAAATAAATTCAAGGAAAAAAAATAGCAAGACTGTAAAAAGACACATTTTAAGTACAGAGTAGCATCTCATGGAGCGCAAATACAGGAGGTGCTGCGGATGGGATTGGAGCCATGCAACAAAAAAGCACTTAGAATTGCATTTCCATCTTTCACTTTTTCTCTTTCTCTTCCGCTGCATCAGTCTTTCTTCTCTCCAGACTGTTTCTCTGTTTATTTATCTTCATGGTTCAAACAAGCTACCACTACACAGCAATCATGGCTTAAGTCTTTTATTCTATGACCGATCCACATGAAGCAACTCCTAATCATGTTTTCGTAGGCTGAGAAATTAAATTGGGCGACACAGTTTAGGTCCCCATCTTTGTTAAAGCATTTCTGTAATGACTTGACTTTCAAATACCCTGAATACAATAAGTGGAGCAGAAGCAATTCACTAGCAAATACCATTATTGTGGTAACTGGAATCTTCCAATGTAAACTAATTTATTTGTTATATATTATTAATTCAAATTCAAGTGGTGTCACCAATGAGAGGCTGATGATCTGTTGTGTAGATTGTGTGACCAGACAAAATAACATGAAAACTAAAACAAGAAGCTATTATTATTTGACTCCCAGATACTCCCTGATTCACACACACACGAAAGGCTGTAACCATACAGAGAAACTCAGTAATATGAGGAAGTATTCATACAAGTATATTAAAATAATATACATAAATATAAAATCAACTTGGTTTTACTATTAAACTATACACTTTACTTTATAAAGTAAACTTTATAAACTTTACTGTATAGACTATATTATACAATCTATACTTTTGTAACAAATTTGAAATAAGTATTACTAAGTATGAAACTGGTACTTTATTAAAGTCCCATGACTCTTTGTTCTCCGTTCTTTGGTTATATGAAAATTCTTGATTTCTTGAAAGTCTAATTTTTATTATTACATTTATGTGATTAAAAAAAATAACCCAGTGTAATTTGAACTGGCCAGTTACAGTGCCTGCTTCTAGCACATTTCCTGACAAGGTGCTCTTGGAAGTTTACTATTAAAGAACTAACTTCTTTATGAAATATAAAGCCTATGGATGTGAGAGGCTCGCAGCACACTGTAGACAACGCTCACTGGCCGGCACAGGTAGCACTAAGGATATGGGGTGGTTGGTTCTCTGAGAGGAGCGGAGATGAAAGCATCCGTACCAGCAGGAGATTGGGCCATGGGGATGTGACACCCTTGCTTCTAGTGAAAGGAATTGAAAATTCTCTCTAAGAGAGACCATTATTAATTTAGGTCCTGGGTCTCCACAAATTATGAATTATTAAATAATAAACTCACAATCAAATATTAATATGCACACAATCACTGAATGAGAATTTGTGGGGGTAAAAAAGCAACAGACTTAGATTCTCAAGGACTTCAGTGTTGACATTTCAAGGAATAAATATAAATTAATTTTGAACTATATGAGGAGATAAAAGGTAAAGTAATGAATGAGCCAGCAACAAACAAATTAATGGAAAGAGAGAACAACCACAAAATATTATATGCCTTATAGTACCATTTTTAAAAATGAAAAATAAATAAAAGTAAAGTATGTATTGTTTAAAGATAAACATGGTGAATATATAAATTAAAAGGCAAAGGATGATAAATTTAAAACTCAGGATGCTGTTTCTTCTGGACAGGGAGGGGAGTCAGGAGGGATTTGAATCCTGAAAGAGGAGAGTATTAGCAGGAGACACTGAACAAGTTATAATAGTGTTGCATTTCTTACATTGTCTATAGGTTCTCAGGCACTTCAGATTTTATGTCATGTATATTTTATATACATATATCAAATGTTTTAAAATAATAAATAAAACGACACAGGAATATTTGATTGTATAGCCTAATATGCAATTAAAATATGGTTTATAAGCCAACTTGAAAGTGTGCACTTTAGAGTGCAAAGAAACACAAGGTCTAAATAAGTGTCTCACTAGGAACCATCTATTCCTAAAGGCTCTGAAAATTCCTCCTCCTCTCCCGCCTCTCCCTCTGCTCCTTCTTCATGATGGGTACCATGAAAAACTTTCAGTGCCTGCATTTACTTCAGTTATAAATGCGAACAGTTAATTGTGTTGTATTTTGCATCATTTCGGTGGTTACCTTAGAACCACTATACATAGCTAATTATAACTCTAATGGCCACGTTATATGATGAATTCCGTAAGTAGATTTACTTCTGTTTGTGATGTGTTGAGTCAACAAATCATTTTACTTTTTAATGATTTCGGGTTAATGAGAAAAGAATGGAGGTCAAGGAAAAAGTAAACAAAGTGTGCTTGTTAAGCCGAGGCTGGGGGACCTCATGGCATCTAACATAAACTCAGATTTTAGAGCAGTTGGAATAATTAAACTAAAATTGATTCAAGAATGAAATTATCAAATCCCTAACACTAGACTTAAGTATACTGTACTCAAAAAACCCATATGGTGTAGCAACAGTGTTTTTATATTTTAAGTGGTGATTCAGTTTCAGCAAAATATCTGCTACATCATGTAAAATTATCATCTAATTCATCAATATTTTAATTTATATTGATATTTAGTCAATACTATTTTGGTTCATAGTTGTGTAAATGATATAACAGAATTTATTACTAGTTACATGTTTGAGTATATTTAACTTTATGATGAAGTAATTTGTTATCACTGAAAGACAACTAAATACTTTTCTCTCCTAAAGGGTATGACTAGCTACACTTGGTGAAGATCACCAGACTGAGTCTTCAAAAGCTCAGGTAGTTTCTAAGAGGGGTGGGTGTATTTCTGTTGATTCAAGGGAATCTAAACTAATAGAATAAAAAATTCATATCTCACATCACAATTATACTTCACTAAAATGAAATGAAACCAGTAATATTAGGTAGGAAGTAAAAAAGCAAACATATTTATGTTCCCACATCCAACATTTTACAATGTCACTTTTTCATTTTTATAAGAGAGTTTGGAGGATACACTATGAATTTCTCATTAGAAAAGTATTGCAACTACTTCTGTAAAAATGACGTGACATGTTTGGTATTCTTGCACAGTGTTGCAGCTCACTGCACTCAGCTTGTTACATATAAGATATCCATATTTATTCTTACAAATTTATGAATGAAGGAATGAGTGAAGAAATAAATGAACACAACCTGCAGGAATCCATTTTACATCTTTAGATATCGTGCTCTGTCACTGAAATATGAATTCCAAGACCCTAAATGTCAGAAACTAGTTTTCTCTTCTGGTCTATGACTGACTCTTTCATGCATCTTTTAATCTCCTGGAGTCTTCTTGCTCAAACGCTTCTTATAAATGCATCCGGATATGTTTGAGATCCAAGATGGCTGCAGACACCAGTGTCATCTAACTATTATGTCATTAAGATTTTTAAAGTATAACAGCTTGTTCAGTTTGAGACTTTCGTCTCTGAATCTAATGTACGATAGATTTGAAATTCCAAGAATGAACTACCATTTGTAGAATCTACACAGAAAATGTAAAGTGATAAAAATAAATTTATCGTCGTGTTTTGAATCATTTCACCTCTAGTACATAAGAGATGAATGGAAGAAAGGAGAGGGAGAGGCTTTGAGGGAAGAAGCTGTTGGAGGGAAGATAATTTTGGTTAAAAATAGGCTGTGATTTTTTTTCCCCTTCCCTTCTCCCTCCTGTTCAAATATTCTTGGAGTGCAGACTCTCAAAGGGATCGGTGGAGAGCTTAATGTGAGATGCCTTCATTTGAGAGGTAGAGCGAACTAGGATCTGACTCCCACCTTGGAACTCTTGATTAAGAAAAAGGACTTAATGACTTTTGAAGAGTGGTGCTATTTTGGGGTAAACCTACACACACTCCCTGGAAGTGTAGGATCCTCTCCTAACCACTGTGAACTGTGCAGGGACAACTGTTCTGACTTCTGTCTAATAGTGCCACCTAGAGTCAGGGAGGGGATGCAGCAGCAAGTAGCAGAAGATGCACATTCAAACCCCAGGAAAGTGTCAAAACAACAATGAAAACACAGATCAAGAAAAAACCAGGAGAGAGGCGGCAAGCAGGGGACCCCAGAAGAACTCAGGAAGAAAACTCTCCCAAAATATGTGATACCCCTGGACTGAATGATGGTTAAAATAAGAACCAGCTTTACCTTGAAAACGACATCTAAAAAAGAGGGTGGGAGAGTTTATGAGAGAAGTTTAAATGAATAAATAGAAAAACCAACTATACCCATAATCTTAGTCCTGAAAGCTTCCAGCCTGAAACAGGCTGGTATTAATGTAAGTGGTAAAATATGCTATTGAAGGAAAGTTCAGATTTATGACTAATCTCTTGGACTAAACATTCTAATTAACGGATTGTGGGTGTAATAACAATGCAAAGTATCTCTAGAACAACTTTAAGAGTGAGAGAAAAGCCCTGAAATTACCACACTAAGTATATTTTAAGAGGCAATGGGTGACAAAAATAAATGTATTTGCACTTGGATATGTCAAAAAGAGTTGCTCAACCTCCAGGTTACATAAGAAAATATAAACCTTTAAAAAATGAGCTCATATAGTGTCCTACTCTGCACTGTCAACATAGAGAGCTGTGTTCTTTGACAAGGTCGTGTATGGCTTTACTTCTATTCCCTCGGTCTCTCTTGGATTTATGATCCAGATCCTGTGCCCTGACCAAAGCAGAGAGTAAGGGCCAACACCACTCTCACAAAAATTGTTCCTAAGGATAAATAAGAGAGTAAAACAAATGTTTCTTATTGTTGCAACTTAACATGTAAACATTCATATTTAAGGGCTAAAAGCTTAATGTTGTATGAAGAACAGCAAGGTCCACCCTGGCACAGGCTGACGTCTGCTGTAGCCCTACAGGACACATTTGGCAGAGTGTAGGGGCTCCTTTTCAGCGGAGACCAGGGCACAGGGAGGTTTTCTCTTTACTAGTGGATGTCTAAGAATAAGTCTGACCTTCTCCTTAACGTATGAATTTGCGGATGTTTTCTCCTGGGGCCTGTAGTTTTACTTAAGCAAGGCAAGAAGTTGAAGTTCATACACCTCTTGCAGAAGAGGCCTTCCGAATATGTTCCCAAGTGGATTTAAGGCCATTGCTTTCACTCGTAGTTGGTTTTTCATTTCTTTTATAGTTGCTCCACTTGCTGCTTTACCGAATCACCTGAGTACTTAGCCTTAGGTGTACACCTTCAATAAGGGTGTCATTAAACGGGGTTTGAAAAAACAAAATTATCTGGATTTTCAAGTGCATTTGTGTTTTCAATGACACCCACCCATTTTAGCAATTAGCTGAAGTTTGATCCCACCCGAGAAGTCCATGGGAGCATTTGGTTTATGCTCAAACATCCTTGATGTCTGGTCCTGTTCAAAGTGTCCATGGAGGCATTTGGTCCACAGTTACCATGCATCCCTTTCCCCCATAAGTGTCAAACCCAGACCCGTCTCCCTAACTCCACATGTCGTCACCAGGTAGGCCATCAAGGCAAGAAGGGTTATTATCGGCAATTCAGCCGATAAAACACGACAGCATTTTTATGTATTGATTGATTTGATTTTTAGAGAGAAAGGGGGCAAGGGAGAGAGAGCAACATCAGTTTGTTGCTCACCTTCTTCCTGCATTCATTGGTTGATCCCCGTAAGTGCCCTGACCCGTTTTCAAACCCGTGAACCTAGAGTATGGGAATGACGCCCCAAACAACCGAACTACCTGGCCAAGGCTGAACATGAAAGAGTTTTTCTGTCCTAATTCTATACACTAAAAGTTTGAGTAAATGGTGTGGCTCCTTGAGCCCGGGGACATTTTTAAGCACGGACATGTTGAATGGGACTAAGTGTCAAGCATCTTTAGGCACGGACCCAGCGTCTCCATGGACATTTGGTAAAAGACCAAACACCCTGCAATGATTTCAGCATCTCCCCATCCAAAGGGAGAGGTTTTGTACCACAGGTCTCATGTAAGAAATGCACATATTTTGAAGATATATCAATATCATATTTTATCAGCAGTCGACAGCAATTGAACAACTTGTATAAGTGGAAATCATTTGTTAATGAGCTTGGCTCTGTGACTACTGCAATTTGCAAAAGGATGTATTTAAAATTTCTATTGGTTAAGCAGGCTTTTAATACTGTGATAACAGCTGTTACATCTTGTTTCAGTATTTTGTATAAAAATGACAAGATACTGACAAAATTTTTCCATGTCATGTGGGTTACTTAAGGCTAAAAAAATAATAATAAAGTTAGATTGGTTACCTGTTCATTTACAACCAGTATGTTTCTTTTGTATTTTGCTGTAATATAAATGTTTTATAAACACATAACCTAAGTGTTTATAGAATATAAACCTATAACATATGCTTTGGTACTTAGATTTATCTCATTTTTTGTTTTGTTTTGTTTTGTTTTAATTACTTTATTGTTGTTCATTCACAGTTGTCTGCATTTCCCCCACCACTCTCCCCCACCTGAGCCAATCCCTCCTCCCTCCCCTGCTTCCACCCTCCCCTTTGGTTTTGTCCATGTGTCCTTTATAGTAGTTCCTGAAAACCCTTCCCCCTACTGTCCTCTCCTTCCTCCCCTCTGGCTATTGTTAGATTGTTCTTAATTTCAGTGTCTCTGGTTATATTTTGTTTGCTTTTTGCTGTTTTTCGTTATGTTCCAGTTAAAGGTGAGATCATTATACCCTAAGATTTATCTCATTCTTTACCATATGCATCCTATTGTTATTGCAGGAAACTGATTTTCCATTTCGTACATATTTTTTCAATCATATCACCATGCTTTTAGCTGAGTAACACTCTGTAATGTCTCATTAAGCAAGTAAAGCAGAAACTCAGTTAACTTTTTCATAAGCCCATGATACTTTCAGTTCGTAAATAGGCTCCTTCTCTATTTCTTAATACCTGATGCAGAATAAATTTAAATATCACAATTTATTATACAGGGGTGGGCAAAAGTAGGGTTTTACAGTTAGTTGTTCCTGTGGAAAAAGTCATGCAGGTTGTGATCATCACAGTAGCTTTATTGACTCAAGGTCACAACGGCACAGGGCACTTAGGTAGGATCTCGCCAGTGCTTGAAATGCCGGCCTTCTATTTCCTCGCTCTTGTGTGCTGCCTGCTCCACTCCAGCACCCTGCGGCACAGAGTTCTCACCTGCTTTTGCCCTCCCCTGTGTGACTAGCACTTTTGTGCTAGAATTTGTGTGCTGCGAGAGCTTGAACAAATTATTGTGGCAGCACAGGGGAGCAAGGACAAATGGTGCCTTAGTGATGGAAAGTTTCTGAGGAAGACATATTTTAAATTCGTCAAAAGAAGGAGTTAAGAGCTGTCCAGGTTAAAAGCTTCAGAGAACTTTAATGATTTGACTTATGCTCTTTCTCTTTCCGTCCCTTCTTTCCTTCTTTTCTTCTAAAAAAAACCTGTACCATTAGTTTGTATTTTTCAAGGTCTTAAAGGTATACATGAGTAACTAAAGATTATTCCTTCATGACATGGGCATGTGTTATGAATATCAGGCATAACCCCTCAAAAAAGAACATGTAATGTTCTTATTAGCACATGTTACAATATATAATGTTACAATAATCCATGTATTTCTAACTGTTATGTATGTCCTACCTTTAAAATTTGATTTCTTAATTCTTTATCTTAGATCAGAAATTGTACCCTTCTCTCTAGTATCTTTCTCACATATTTTTTTTTACAAAAGGTAACACTCTACTTTTCGATATGCTTTCCAGAAAGTACTTATTTCTCGATAGTCTTTCATTATGAAGAATTGCAGAGGACTCTTCTACATTCTGTCATTTGCTTGCATTTTGAAAACACTAGAGGTTAATAGATTTACTTTCAATAAAACCAATGTCACCTTGTTGTTTACAGAACCATTAAAAGGTCTCTATCAGCATCTTTGCTACAGGTGCTTCCCTGTCCTTGTAATTTGTGCTACAAACACTTTGCTGATTGAGCGCTCACTCAGATGATGTTTTGAGGCACATTTGTGGTAGATCTTTGACAATGCTTTACACCAGATGTAAATCTCTTTTCCCCCCAAAGCAAAACATTTGGGAAATGCTAATCCCAACTATTCTTGTGACTGTTCTCTCTTACACTTCCATTACATTGTGCCTCTAGAAAAGTTAAGGGTTGGATATATGAAACAATGAAGAAGCTTAAGAATGTAGATAAATTAAATCTCTAGGTTTTCAGAAAATTTATATCTCATGGAAAGAAATAGACAAAACAATCAGATAAGCTCGAAGCAATATACACCGTGGTGTGGAGGGGTGCTAGGTGCTGGAGGATAAATGAGACAGAAAGGATGATAAATAGTGGCAGAGAGGGGGTTGCTATTTTTAAATTGAACTGACAAAGTAGTCTTCTATGGTAAAGTGACTTTTAAACAAAAACCTGATGAAAGGGAGGGAATAAACTATGTGAATGTTTGAGGGACCAGCATTACAAGTAGAGGGAACAGTAAGTACAAAGCCTTGAGTTAGGAGCAAGTATACAAGTGTGTTCAAGATAATACAAGGAGAATGCCCTGGCTGGTATGGCTCAGTGGATTGAGCACTGGCCTGCGAACCAAAGGGTCACCCATTTGGTTCCCAGTCAGGGCACACACCTGGGTTACAGGACAGGTCCCCAGTGGAAGGCACGCGAGAGGCAACCACACATTGATGTTTCTCTCTGTCTCTTTCTCCTTCCCTTCCCCTCTGTCTAAAAGTAAATAAATACAATCTTTAAAAATATATACAAGGAGGATAATATATATGAAGCTGAGTAACTAACAATAGTGATTGACAGGAGGTTAAATCACAAAGGTAGGCAGGGGTTAGTGAAATGTTTCCTTATGGTATTGAACTGACCACCCTTTCTTATTAACACGTATGCATGTGTGTATGGGTATGCAAACGTATATCCAGGGGATGAAAACATGACACCCTCAAATCTGCTACTTATTTTGAACCGAAGACCTTTTGGACTCAACAGCTGTGTAAAGAAGCCTTCCCACAGATTTTCTTATTTGACTAAAAGCAAAGATATCTGAGATTTAAGGATCGCCATCAATCCCCTCTCTGGGGGAGTTTGGGGGTCCTGCTGAAGCCACAGAGTCAGCACCAAGATGAACCTTCACAAACACATCTTACTCTATTAGTTTTCCTCCTGTTTTTACCTTCTCACAACTTGCCACCTTGGAAGCCTAACACCTTTCTTTGGTCTTATCTCTTCTTTGCACATTTATTGCTCTTTGTTAAGAAGCTAGATAAGCCAAATTTCTAACCACCCCCTCCAGTTACTAGCACTAAATTCCTCCTGCATGTACACACACCACAGAACTTAATGACCTCTGTTTTTGTTTTTTCTCTTGGTAATGTGTTTTGTGAGTCTAGTTCATAGGGGCCCACCCAGAGAAATGAACAGGATTGAGGAAAAAGGTGTTTATCCTCTACAAAACCATGGATTATTTAACCTATGCATGCGTAGTGTTTTTAAAGGTAATACATTCTAACAAGAACATGAAGAAAAAGTAAAAATAAAGTAACATAAAAATATACATTTTAATACAAAGGTGCAACTGTATTTTGTTACACACACAGTTGCCAGATGCGTTTCCCCCGTATGTAGAAATAAAGTGACTCTTGTCCCTGCAGCTGTGGCCTGCATTAGCCACACGACACCTCAGACCCTGCTGGCCACGGGAGAGTGCTTCTCAAAACGTGAGTGATGCTGGGCCAGGTCTGCTGAACATACAATGCTAAAGTCACCTGATTTCCCTAATTTTTGTCTTCTGAGACATGGGAAAGTAATTTACCTTTCAATTTAAAGTGGTGTGAAGGTCTAGGCCAGACAATTAAGAAACATACTGAAAACGCAGGGTAACCCTTTGCTGTGTGCTTTATATTGAAATCAGAATGTCCTCCTGTCTGGCATACTGAACACCATGTGTTACAGTTGGCAGGAGAATCGATGTACTTTGAAAATTTTTCAAAATTCACCCTTCACTCTTGGTAAAGATCTTCATTTTATTCTATGTATAATGGAAACCCATTGTAGTCTTTTGAAGAAAAGTGACATGATTGCAATTGTATTTTAAAATGAGCATTCTGTTCATTAAAATATTAAGCTCCAGTGCATGAAATTTAAAAACCACAATCAAACCAAATAATTTTATTTATATACATTTTCTTACTTTTGCATTCTAAACCAAGATGTGATGTAGGTAGCTAGTTCTCTACACTTATAAATGTGAGTCTAAAATTTTTTTCTATCTCTGAATTACCCTCACATTGAAATTAACACTATATTTTTGGGATAACACAGTTTCTTTTTTCATTTTAAGAAGATGCATAATCTAGCAATGAGCCAAAACAATGTCTATCATTTTGGCTTAAAAAGGAATTTCTGTTTATTTTCTCTGGGTCTGTTTGTATCTCCTGATAAAAGCTTTTCCAGCCCTTAATTCTTCCTGAGAGTAAACCGACTGGCCAGGGTAGCCAGGAAGACTACTTAAATCAAGAGGTATATGCTCCCAATGGGGAAAGTACTTCTCTCTGAACCTTATATCATACTCAGTTGATTCAAAAAATGGTAGTTTAAGGGAGATGTTTTTTTCCTGGGCCCAATTCATCAAATATACTAGAAAACTTTTTACACTAAAAAACTTTGTGGGGCAATAAATCACTCAATATTATTTGAAAGAGAGGACAAGAAAAGCCAGTTTAATTGTTTCAGCAGTTAAATTACTCAAAAAGAAGATACCAATTTAGGAATTTTCACAGATTTCCTTTGTGAATCCTCTCCTCTGTTTACCGCCAAGTTTATCATTAAGGATGTATATTGAAGCATTTGATTTGATGTTAACATCACATATTAACATATACTAAGATTGGTAAAAATGGGAGCACAGGATAAAACAATATAACATGTGTAAGGTTGTAGGAGGTATGGTATTTCTTCGAAAAGCAGGGACTCTGATTCTAGCTATCTGGGTTTAAATGTTAGCTCCATCACTAACCAGGCATATCACCTCAAAGAAGGCATTATCCTTCTCTGGACCTCCAGTTCCCTGTCTGTAAAAGGGCTTCTAACTGCATATTTGCTGTGAGATGTAAATAAGGTAATTCATGCACTTAAAATACTGAACATATGTCTGGTGCACCGTAATCTACAGAGTAACTTTCAGAATTATTGTTATAATTTAGAAGATGAGATGTACTAAGTATTTATGCTTTGATGTAAAAAAGAAGAAAACAATTCTGACAGGATGAGTGAGGACATATAAGAAGGTATTACATAGTGTCTCACAAATATGTTTTTTTGATTGCATAATAAATTGTGATACTTAAATAAGTTTCTCTCTCTGAAAGTGGAAAAGTTCACATCTAAACCTTAATCTCTTCTTTCTGCAGGACAGGCAGTTTCCATTGTCACAACAGGGATTAAGGGCCAGGTGTGTGTTCTGACAACACACAGATTCTTAAATACCCTTGCATGTGTGACCTGAGTTCATGCCCTTTTATGAGTTTCTTAATATTTAAAAAGTCCTAGAGTGGAACTGAGGAAGCAAGAACAAATTTGCGAAGCAGAGCAAATTAAATAAATTATGGAGTACATTCAGAAAACAGAACTATGTTGCCTTCACTCAGGCCATTAAAACAAATTTACCAAATTAGGATAGTTGACTTAATAGTCCAAATAATTGCTTCTGTTTTCAACTTCAAATTTAATGGATATGTCTTTGGTAAACATTAAAATTGTTTACCAACAACAAGAGAAAGTGAAAAAAGGAAAAATTATGAATAGTTCCAGGTTCGTAAGGCAAACTTTCATTTTCAATTTAGACATTCACAGGTATGCATTATAGGCTTTTCTTTAAAATAAAGAGTGACAGAAAAAGCCAAATAATTCAAGATACTTTTTAAAGTTGACAAACTATGAAGAAGCCTCCAAAAAGACAAGACCATTGCAAAATATTCACCATACTTCAAAAACTCACTAATGCTATTTCTGTGGTCATTGAGAAACACAGGCAAACATGATGTGGCTCCTGGCTTCACACGTGTTGGAAAACACATGAAGAGTTACAAGAACGTTGACAAGTATTACATTGGAGGCTGGATTTAGAGGACTAAAAGAACATTCACGAGGAAGTGTTTGGTATGGAATGGGATTTAGCAAAGAAATGAGGAACATTTAAACTATATTTTGAAGATGCTCTGTGGAGTTGAATGGCCAGAGGTAGATAGAACAGGAAATCATAAATGGACCTGGACTTACATTTTCTTACAAAGAGATATTAGTATTTTAGTACTGATTCTTAATGATTTTTTTTCTTAGTCCACTTCTTAAAACTTTTTTTCAAAGCAATATTTTCCTTCTTCCTCATGAAAAGCCTTTCCTTAAAGCTCGTTAATAACTGCCCCTCCCCACAGTTGCTTAACTGAAGCCTCATGAATAGAAGACAACTTATTTCATTTTTTTAAAGATAAGACTCAAATGCCTTGGAAGACATATCACTCAAAATTATAAAGGACTCATAGATACTTCTTCACTAAAGTATACTTTGATCTACAAAGACATAAAGGATGGTAGGAGGAGGACGTTTCCAGCAAGGGAATTAAATGAACACTTTGAGTAAGGAGAGTAATCCTCACTTGTTCCATTTGGTCTCTGAGATGTTATGTTCCACATGAAAGCTGAGAGAATCTGCCTTTTATTCTTATGATTTAGTTCATTTGCACAAACAATTTTGCTGGGGGGGGGAGGAATTTAAGTTAAAATTCATTTAGAAACTTGAATGTCAATCAAAGTAATGGTGGAGAAAATACCAAAAAAATAAAATTGGTGTCAAAAATGAATGGTGTTCTCTTTTCAGACTTATGTCAGCCCATGAATTCAGGGAAAATCCAAACCTGCTGTTACATTACTAGAACTGCAGAAACACTAACTTTATCAAAGTTGTGGACCTTTTTCCTTGCGGGAAGATGAGAGGGGGATAAAAGCACTACGTGTAACTTTGTGGTTGACTCCCTGTTTTATGTTTTTGTCCATCGCTTGTTTAGGAAGCTATTGTGCTTTCGACTTGTGTGCCCGTTACTTAACTGGCCAGTTCCTACAACATTCGTTGTTATTTTTTTTCTCCGAATAGAGTTCTCATTTCTGCCAGTACAGCTGTCAGCAGCAACAAGCAGCAAGAGCGGCTCATGTTCTGGAAGCCCTTGCAAACATAAAAGTTATGAACGTCTCAGGAAGAGGGTTGCGGACATTATCTTGTTACCATTTACCCAGACACGTATTTGGCAATATTTACTAGGTGCTTACTATGTATCAGGGGACTTCTTTAGGCCAGGGGGGTGCAAATCTGAGTGAAACAGTCCGTTTCAGAAACACGCACAAAAGCTCCAGCGGCAGCTTGACTGCGGAGTAAACACACGCATGCCCTTGAGGTTGTTCAGGCAGCTGCTGTTCTCCATTCCTCTCCCTCGTCATTAGTGTTAGTGGTGACTTTGGTCAAGCCCCTCCACCTGCATTTTAGAGAAAGTGGGGTGAGGTGGTGCTGGTTGTGAAAGTGAAGATGAGATTCGGGTGCTATTAAACACAAACAAGCTCCCTATAAATTCGGGTTTCAGTGAGAAAGATATTTGCCTGTGACGGTGACACATTGAAATATTTCTATTGCCAAGAATCTCAGTTCAGTGTAGACCATCTACACTGAAGAGTAGAGTTCTAATGGATTTAAAGCACAGTTCTGAAATGTCTAAAATCAGATTAGGGAATTTTACTGTGATGGATCATTTTATTTGTCTGAGGATAACTGGTCTCTACCCACATTGCTTTAAAACAAAACCCACACATCTACATATTGCATTTTATATAACGTATAATACAAAAGGATCTTTTATATTTTGAAAATTAAATGTGTAGATATGTATGTGTATATATATGCTTATATATATAAATATATATATAAATAATGTGTTCAGTTGCTGTGAATATGCAATAGTACATAAACAGGCATCAAAACTTTGATAAATGTAAGATTACAATTGGTATAGTCTTTAAATATAATATGTGATATATTTTTAAAAATTTTTCAGATAGTTTGGTTTTCCACATGAAAATAATCAATTTACAAAAATTATTTTATATATTACAAAATGTCAAATATTTAAAAAGAAGTATCTTTTCAGTTTATTAAAAGTCAATGAAGCAAGCTTATGCTTAGCCTTCTCTGAAAGCTTCAATAAAACAGCATTGCATAAGAGAGAGATTTTGTCATCCAGGTGGAAGTGGGAACCTGAAAGCTATTGAGTACTGTAGATTTCCCAATATACCATAATTTTAGAAACACCTGTGTTAAATAACTCTGAGCTGATCCACTCTAAAAATATAGAGTGCTTAATCATTCTAAGATGCAAACACATTGCCAGCAAGCCACAAGTGTTCACCACAGGAAGACATAAAAAAACCCCTGATGTTGAAGGATGTGATAACATTTCTTAACACCCTAATTATATGTGTGTGTGTGTATTCCAAAATGAACTTATGTATTGAGAATTGAATTGATTTAAAAAAATTTTAAAGTGGAATTTAAGTTATTTTTTAAAGTAAAAAACAATGCAATTTCCAAAAAGTGCATAATATATTAGTTTATAATACTATATGCAAAGGGATACAATCAAGATATAATGAGAGGTTTAATTTATTAAAAACAAACTTTTATTCATAATAACACTTGAATTGCCTATGCCCTAATTGAATCTAAAGTTTTATACAGTTAAGTAATTATGTGAATGAATCTTCATTACAATAAAATGAAGCTTTTGAATTTTATTAATTCAAGTAACAACCTTCAGATAGACTATTTACTGCAATAAAAATTGTAATGTTTTACCTAGGATTTTATTGTTATTATTCATATAAAAAGTTGTATCTACAGGGGGCCATAATCAAATTGTCCATGTTTCTTTAACATGTACACTAATGCTTCTATTTAATTCCATTCAACATAAAAATAATACTTAGCAAGGCATTTTACAAGAATTATTAATGCCTCCCAGATATTCATGTTTGTTAACTAAACTCAACACTTGGTTATTCATGCTGATGAAAGGCCACAGATGCGTGGATCATTGAAAACAGTAGGTAATTCAGAAAATTGCTGTGCAGTCAAATTCACACACACAAACACACTCACACGTTTACTCAAATATATTCCCCCTTTGTCAGTCTTCTAAGTAAATGATCCAAAGTGGTTGATGAAAGAGAAGTAGTTTCTGCCAACGTGAATGCAGATAACAAAATATATCTGCTACCACCTGACAAAACACAGAAAAAGAAGAATATCTCTGTTTCTACCTAATCAATGACTTTGTTTCTGTGTAGGTACTTCAAGTCTTCCTCTAGTTCAGTCCACTCTGCAGTACTTCAGTCTAAAGGGGAAAGCATGGGTCAAGGTTATACATTAGTTTGACTGGCGGATCTGACTTAGTAGACTAGAGTCAGCCCCGTGGACTATGCAGCAGAAAAAGAAATTACTCTAAATTCTGCCATTTTTTGAAGTAAACATGTTATTAGGATTTTTGTCAAACTACTTCAAAGAAACCAAGTAAAATAGACATTTACTTCCGTTTTGTGTTAAGCATAACCTGCTAGGACTGGCAAGGTGCTAGCTGTCTTTGCCCCACGCAGTTAGGCGGGCATCCAGGCTCCTTGTAGTGGGTTGTTCCAGCACCTGCTTCCACCGTCTCCTCCTCGTATGACCAATGATAACACACCACAGCCATGTCTACTTCTTAGCCCACAGGAGGAAGAAGAGGAAGTAGAGGAGAAGCAGTTTCCACTTAGTGGGGTGGATTAGAGAAAAGAAGCCAGCATCGTGTCTTCCAGAACTGAAGCACATGGGTCAAGGTCAGCTGCAGTGGAGGCTGTGAATATAATCTCCCATTCAAGGCTCATTCACTCAAGTAAAACTTGGAAATTCAATCTAAAAGAAAGAAGAGAAAAAATAATATATGAAAATCGTTATGGTCCCTTCCACAAGAGATAACAAGGAGAAAAGATTACAAGAAGTTATAATGCACAGCTAGGACTAAGCCCCCAAACCCACCTCTGCCGAAACGGTTGAAATCAGGTTCGATTCTGAGGCCCTGAGGAAAGAAAATGAGACTAGGCCTACTGATTGTAGGAAGCTCTCTGTGGAAAGAGTCTTGGAATGTTAAAGGTTCTCATCTTCCCTGTTGAGACAGTGGCCAATCGTTATTTCTTATCCTTGAGGCACTATATCCTGAAATATTTTTTAAATTTTATAAGTGGCAAGTCAGAACTTAAAGGGAAAGTAATGTTACCACTGGTTTTAGCTAATTATTAATAAGTAAAGGGAAGCAAAGGGAATCAGACATTGAGCTTAATAAACTGGGGAGGATAAGCCTCTGCTTCACCAGGGAGCTACAGCTTCACACCCCCGGGAATTCATTGCTCCACTAAGGGGATTAATACTGCTCCCATCTCCTCTCTGGCACCAGATTGTTGGGGGTCATAGGGGAAGGTGCTTGACAATAGAAGCCTGTCAGTTTATGTAGAGTGTGGACCATATCTGAAGCCAGTGAAAGTTGGGAAGTTGATTGGTTATTTTTGAAAAAGCCCCTGATCCCAGGGGAATAAAAATGCCCCCCCTCTTCACCCACTTTCTCCCAGTAATGCATCCACTTTGTGAGCTTACATGTCCTCTCTCCGTAGCCATGTGGCCTTAGTAGCCCAGTGGACAATGGCTGAGTGAACTCCACATACAGGATCCAGGCAGGGGCCTGAATACCTCAGCACAGCAATGGATTGCAATCTGATCTCAAGCTGAGTTAGCCAGCTTCTAGACTGAACTGAGTTTTAATATGGGGCAGAATCTCTGGACATTGACCCTGTTTCTGGCCCTGATCTTCCGTGGAGGGAGGGATGGAGAGGGGACCCATGGGCAGCCTCCTAGATGAGTAAGCCATTTTGCCACAGAGCGTGTGGGTCCTTGGAATGCTTTTCTCACGATCCCATGGAAGAGCTTGATTTCCACTGACAACAGTAATGTTCATTTTTTTCAGTGTTCGCCAAAATATATTCCCTTATATGCTAGTCCCATGAGATATTATGTTTGTTAAATAGTCTTGGGAGATATTGTATACTGTACCACTACTTTGATAATTATAAGGTAAGTTAGCATATTAATGGATATTACTACATGTATGCCAAATGTACCAGTCACAAAATTCAAAGTAATGTATCTTGAAAAACATTTTCAGAAATTGATTTAATTCAAACTCCTTATTTTACAAGTCAGTATATAACAAATGAGAACCAAGCATTTGTTATATCGAGCTAAATATGTCAATGGACCTAACACTGTATCCAGTGAATTCTCAAGTTTTAATTTCGACCATATTACTGATTCAATCTAGGGTCAGAAAACTTTGGTTTGTGGGCCACATCAAGAGTGCTGCCCATTTTTTATCAGTAAAGTGTGACTGGGAAACCATCACACTCATTTATTACATATGGTCTAAGACTCTTTCTCACTGTAACAACAGAGCTGAGTAGTTGCAACAGAAACTGTGTGGCCCACAAACCTGCAATATTTACTATTGGGCTCTTTACAGAAAAGAAAACCAAAACTGCTGACGCTTGATTTAATTTACTCAGCAGTATTATATAACCTAAGTATGAATCAGCATCTCAAGTACGCCAGTATATCACAGGCCTACTTACAAAAGAAAACCAATTTGATATGAAATCGAATTAAGCTAAAAAAAAAAATTTTGGAAGCAATAATTATCCCTTTCTCAACCTAAGTGTTTATCTGAGGGGGGAGCTCTGCCCGCAGGGCCCCTGTCTGCCACAGATGAGAATAAATCTACCAAGACTGATCTGCTTGGGGAGGAAACGTAGCCAATCTCTCAAAGGAGAAGGACCAGGAGTCTGTTCCTGGGCTTTTATTGGGTGTAATTTGCATAGGAATACAGAGGGTATATGTAAAGCTCATCAATCATTGTCAGAGAGTAATTATCAAATAATAGACAGCATTCTGAGAGCTTATTTTGAGTCAGGGTCAGATAGCTAAAGGGCCATAAAACTTTGGGGAACAAACTAATTTCCTGCTTAGACCATTATCATTTAAATTAAGGGTATTAGCAAAGTAGGTTTAATAGGATTTTATGCACTCTTTCTTAGATCTGATAGCCCCAGGGAACCCGCTCTTTCCAGCACTGGGCCTCACCCATCTCTGTCATTGTTTCAGGCTTAAATCAGGCAGGGGAAGTCAGGCAGCCAAGAGATTAGGAGACTTCTTGCGGATAGGATGAGGACTCAGGCTATGTCAAAGCAGATGGGTGAGGGTCCATCACCCCTTTTTCTATAGCCCCCCAAGTCCTTCCCTGAGGGCCTCTTTGTGACCATGCCTGTCTTAGGTCGTCCCTCCCTTCAGGAATCTTACCTGTCATTGGCTAACCAGTCATCTGCCAGGGGCCAAACAGGGTGAAGTAAAGGGGACAGAGGAGGTGCCCCTGCCAGGGACATAAGCTTTGTCTCCTTAGTGGCTTATGGTCCCAACTTCTTTTCACTCAGCCTTAGCCATAGGGGGTTACAGCTTCTGAAACCGGGCAGGGTGGTTCCCAACATTTATTTATTTATTTTTCCCAAAACTTATTTGGCTGAATAAGATTAAGATATCTCAACCGGGTTTTATTTGTTACTTGAGAACAACTGAACTCCACTGATGCCTCTATGTTAAGCATCAGTTATATGCAGGTGAATGCGGTGCGTTACTACTAGCTCTTGACTAGCTCACTGTCCAGGAGAGAAGACAGAAAAGAAATCAATCACTTATGACAGAGTAACAAGATCTCTAATGATGTTCACCAAAATGTGAGAGAGGTAAGCCGCTATTCAAGTGTAGTCTTTTTATTTTCCTATAAATTACATATTACATATGTGTTTGACATTGCTTCAGTTAACTTATATAATCATCCATATAATTATCATAAGGACTGTAAATATAATGCATCCGAGCCTGAGAAGACACGATCGAAGTGGGTAAACGGTATTTCACTCAGATAGGCCCGAATGTGACAAGGGAGCGCCAGTGAAGTGCAGAAGCACAGAAAGTGCGCAGATAAAACTTCGTACGTCACATGTTTTGTTTCCACCCGCACCATCAGGAAGGATCGGGAACAGGAGTGTACGGATCTGTGAGACAATATCACAGTCAGAAGAAGGATCATAAAAAACCATAAATGACAAATGTCAGATATTGAAGTAAGATAAATTCAGAGACATTGCTTAATTTCATGATTTTGATTTAGTACAGTTCTACGTTCCGGCATTGAACGTGGGGAGAGTGGCTCCGGGATGGTTTGGATTACGTCACAAAACTCCACATGATGCAGAATTCACTCAAACTGCATAGTTTATGTACAGTCTGGCATTAGTAAGAATAGTTTAAATATAATAATTATAAAGGAAGCTACATTTTATACATTCAAATACATACTATTTGCATAAGCTGGCACTGATAAAATAAAATATAGCAAAATTATCTTAGGAATTTTTAAGTCCAGTATCTTAATTTACTCAGGCAAGTTGTATAAAGCTACACAACTAATTCTATCCTTACAATTTCCAAAATGTTAAAAAAATCCTTTTACTTCAGGGTGCGGACTTATATTAGTCATAATACAATTTTTTTTTTTTTTACTGGAAGAGTATTTGTGTATTTAAAATGAGAATTCTGTCTTAATTAATTGACTAAAATTTAAGTAATTAATTTAAGAAAATATTGATGAGACAGGATTGAATGAATATGCAGTTACCCAATAAGATACATGAGAATATACTTGAGAGAAAACCAGAATAAGTAGCAGTGTTTCATAATATTTGCTTTAATATTATTAAGGTTTAAGCTATAACCCGTGAGAGCAACTGTGAGACTTAGTCTGCAACCTGAGGAAAAGTATGTTCATTAAAGAAGAAACAAATAGTAAAATGAGATTACTTAGTAAGATTAGCGAGAGGAAACATGGGATTCGTGAGAATATTCACTTCCCAAACTCTCTGCTGAAAAAGTAGGACTGGTCAGTGCCGTGTGGGATAACAACTGGTTCGGCGTCCATGACTCTGGAATGGGCAGAGCTGATGAGGGTGGTGCAGCAACATATAATGACAAACCAAAGCATGTGTTGTTAGAAAGATCATCTCATACCTAAACTTTGTCATCGGCAGATTATAATTTTCCTGAGCAGTGAAAAAATCTGTGTAATATTCATCTTCCATTGTTCAGTGACCAAAACAACTATTCTAGAACCAGATTGCCTGAGTTCAAATCCCATCTCCGCTTTTATTAATTCTGTTAACTTTGGAGAGCCCATTAACCCCTCCATTTCCCTTTTTTTAATCTTTAAAATGGAAATATTAAAACTTGTCTCTGACTTTTTTATAACAGTCACTTTTAGATTTCGTAGGGGACTGTCTGACACAGATCAACCTTACAAGTAAGATATCTATTGGCACGCACTTGGCACATGACTCTGTCCGTGTTTACTTAATAAACGGAGCTGATAGTATCAAAGAAGCGTGGTTGTGATCTGAAACTATATTCCAACAGTCTGGTGTTTACAATATATGTATGTTTATAATGTTCCTTGTTTATATTAAAATGCACATTAATATTATATCAATGTTTACGTTAATATATTAATATGAATATTAATATTACTATTCTAACTCAGACGGTGGAAGTATAGACAACAGTAAGGTAGGCACTTGCAAAATGCGTGGGCTCCTCCCAGTTCTGTATCACCATTTATTGCACTGAATTTTTTTTGGCAGGGGAAGTAAAGGAACTTGAGTTTCAATCCTGAACCAGCCACTTACTACCATATATCAATATATTTTGGAATAAGTAGCAAGAAAATATATCCTCTGTTGATATCAGAGTAATTTTCTGAAAATGTTATCTGTTCTTCTATAAAGAAGAGCAGGCTTGGAGTGTGTATAAGCTTAGAAACTTCAGACATTTTAACATAAAATTTAAATAAATAAAAAGGCTGATCTTAAAGAGCAAGGCCACCTCCAAAAGCAAAGTTACCTACCTATCTCAATTTATCACTAAAAATGATGTTGAAAAAAGAAGAGAGTCAAGAGATCTATAAACATAGAAGAAATAACATATCTCTGCTTAGTGATATCTAAAATTTCTTCTTTCTCAAAAATTCAACTTTCTGTTTGTATTCTTGGGTATAAAACTGAATTAATCTGATTTAAAAAAATAGCTTCTCTTATAGGTGAGGTTATATGGTATTTGGCTTTCACAGCCTGGCTTATTTCACTTAGCATAATGCTCTCCAGATCCACCCATGCTGTCGCAAAGGGTGGGAGCTCCTTGTTTCTTTCTGCTGTGTAGTATTTCATCATGTAAATGTACCATAGTTTTTGGATCCATTCATTTGTTGATGGGCATAAAAGGGGGAAAGGAAGGAGGGGTTTTCAGGAATATGTATAAAGGACACATGGACAAAACCAAAGGGGGTAGGATCCAGGGTGGGAGATGAGGATGGCTGGGGTTGGGGGGGGTTGGGGGGGATTGGAGACAACTGTACTTGAACAATAAAAAAATGTAAAAAATATAGGTTCTCATTCATAGACATACAGTTTGTAGAAATAGAATTTAGGCAGTCTGGAAGCCCAAGCCTCTTAAAGTAATGGTTTACCTGAAAAATAGGCAGATGATCCACTCAAATTCATACTAATCCCTTAAAAGTAGCCTGAAGTTATCTGCATGGTGCAAAGCGGACTGGTAGCAGAATGCCCAGATGTGTTAAGAGACACGAACATGGTTTAACACCCTGCCATCAAGTGAGAATGGTAAAGTTACCCCTCGAAATAGATGGAATCACAACTTAAGCTGGGTGCATTCTTGGGATTTCAATACTAGCGAAGCTTGTCTTCAGCGAATAGGACTGCTTTCTTTCAGAAAATACCTTACCTTTGCATAAACTCAAAATTATCTTGCTTTAGCTATTTTACAGAACTCATTTCCAAATTTTTTGTCTGCTGGTGTCTTTCTGTCAATTGCATCATCATCATTGTTTTTGCAAAACAACCATCTTCTATGATAGAGGGAAGAAAAAAATGCCACTAAAACTGGGCATTTGGGTTCTGCAATACCAGGTGAGGTAGTCAAGGGACATTTAAGACCGAAAGCATGCGTGGCCTTTTCAGAGTGTTCTTGCTGCTAGATGGCACTGTCATCTCCATGTCAGGTTCCAGCGGTCCAGAATCAGTGGCACCAACCCTTCTGGAGTCAACTAGGAGAGTCTTGCTTTTTGCTCCTCTTCCTTCACGTTCCTAGCAGACTCCTTACTCCTTTACGTAGAACTAAGACACATATTAGCACTCAGGCTTCTACAACAGTGGTTTTCAACCCTTGTCATCTCATGGCACATGTAAGCTAATTACTAAAATTTGCAACACACTGTAACATATATTTTTTGCCAATCTGAAAAAAAATAGAATTTTGATTCATTGACACTGTTCTCCTATAAAGAAGAGCAGACTTGGAGTGTGTATAAGCTTAGAAACTCCTAAGTTTCTATAGTTGTGTTGCCTGTTGTCATTTTTTTTTTAATCTGACAATCTAAAAAGAAAGGAGGTTGGTGCCCCTGGTTAAACGGGCAGGTATTGCATGCTTTAAAAACTCTTGCAGCACACCGTTTGAAACCATTGCTCCACAAGGTCAGGCTCGGTATTTGATTCAAAGTTTCAGCAGTCACCATGGAAGACACGTGAAAAGAGTGTGAGATTTCTTTGGTTCTAATTTTAAATTATCACTCAATATCTTGACAAATTTTCAGGAAGGTGTATGCTATATTATCATGTCATCAAAATTAATAAGTATAGGGAATAAAGGCCAGTTAACTTGTCCTGTTTATAAAGTAACCTACTAAATACATTTTATTTTTACTTCTTAACCAAATAAATGATCTGATGAAAAGTAACCCTTGGCCAAGAGCAAAGTACTTTCTAATACTGTATATTTGGTTTTCTAACTTTACTATGAATAGCTCATTTTACATACGTTTTTGGTCCAGACACTTTTATATTGTGAAAATGTGTTAGTTTTTATAATTTACTTTCATTTTGTATTATTTTCCAAAGAGTGTATATTTAACTGTGTCTGATATCCAGTTTCTATGCAGACTGTAGTGGGAGGATTCTGTATTCCTTCATTTATCAATCACTGGATTTCTACAAAACTCTTTTATAAGTTTCGGTTCATCTACATCACAACCACGATTCATTCAGCTCTGGTTGTTAGGGCTTATTCCTTTTATTGTGGACTTTCTGAATGAAGATCATTCATTTTACCATGTTGATTCTGACTGAAGTAAACAAATTATTCTTGACTTTCATAAGCACAACACTTCTGGAGAGTGGGATAAAACACAGAAATATATTACACTTGGGACATTTTAAAGCCTCAGGAATTAGAGCAGGGTTTATGAATATGTCATGTAAAAATGGTACTCGTGTTGTTCAGCCCCTTTTACTTTTTTAATTTAAAATAAAAAGCGTCTTTGAAAGCAGCAATACAAAATAAAATGTTAACCATGTAGGGTAGATATTTGGCAGTCATACCCAGAAAATTAAGAACGTACATACTCTCATGATTAAAGAAGTCCGTTTCTGGAGTTGTGGCCTAAGAAAACCACAATGTGGAAGCATGCGCATGCGTGCACAGAGATACCTGTTGCGGTCTAATAAAGACAGTGGTATCACGTATTCTGGAGCTCTAAATAGCATGCAGCGATGATAAGTAATATTAAAGTATGCATAGTAAAAATAACGGCCATGCCCAGAAGATGATAAATGTCTCCGGAGTGCAGAAGTAGAACACTAACCTCACAATGTTACAAAGTGGGGTAATCTCGTGAGGCTCGCGATTTTCAAGCAAAAGCCTTGGAGAAGGTTGGTTCCAGTCTGGTGACTAGGACCAAATTTTCTATTACGTCAGTGAGAACTCATTGAGACCAATCAATTCATACCAGGATCTGGAGCAGTTTCTTATACTCCCTTAAAACATAGAGGTAAACTCGGACAGCTTCCTGGAGTCAGTTGTAGCTTTAAAAAAATTGAAGTGTAATTGACTTATTACATTAATATTAGGTGTACATTATAGTGATCCGATTTTTATATACATTATGAACTGATCACCAGGAAAAGCCTAGTTCCTTCCCGTTACCATACAAAGGAGTTACAGTTATTATGGTAGTATTGACTATATTCTCTCTGTTACTTTCCCACGGCATTTATTTTATAACTGGAAGTGCCACTATTATAAAACTGTGTCAATAATAAGGTATGAAGAAGGAGAAGGAGGTGACAAAATAGGAATTGTGCCAAAGTATTCACTGTTCCAACGAAAATATCGATGACATTAATTATATGATCCGGGGCCATGTAACCTCACTCTCATGAAGGATTTCACAGAACTAGAGGTAAAGTGACAATTGGTTATAGCAGCCATAATCAATAACTCATCTACACATGCACTCAAAGAGAAGGTCTATGAGGATAAAGATGAAGACACAGTCGTTTTCTAAGGAAATAGCTGTATATGAAATTTTTGAAATCTGGATAAAAGAAAACTATACACAAGACCCCACTTACCTATTGAGCAAAAACATTGCACTGTAAGCTGCCTTCATTTTGGCAACAATAGCTGTGGGAACAATCAAGGTTTAGGGTAAATCACATGTTCAAACCTACAAAAGTGAGGACGATTTACAGCACACACACCCGTCGTGAGTCACCTATGAAAGAGGACTTTCCGGTAGGAAGAAAATGAAACTCAGAGGGAAGGAGTGAGGTGCAGGGAACAAGGGTCCTGAAAATCAATATGTAATACCTGGATAGGACTGATGTGGTAGATAGTTAAAGTATTCTAGGATGGTTGCATTTAAAAGAGAAAAACGTTACCGACTTTAAAGGTTGTGAATAAATATACTTCCCTATGTTAAAGATTTAGGGGTAATTTTAAAGACAGAATTCAACAGATTGCTGTCAAACTAGCAGAGGCCAACAGGTGCGGATGCAGAAAATCCTCCCAATCCAGTTGAAATGAAGGTGGGATGCGGAACCCATCCCATCTTCTTGCACAAATGTGCAAACCAAAAACTAGGAAGAAGAAAGAGAGCACTCACAGGAAGCAATTAGAAATAGATAAACTGTACCAGTACTCACAATACTTCTAACAATGCATTCACCTCAAGTTGATATTTTTAAACTCACCTCTTGTTCTTTACTTCGTACACATAAAATGAAGCAGTACTAAATGTTATACCGAAAAGAATATATGAAATGCTAAGTCAAGCAAAACCTAATCAAAGCAAGTAATATTACTAAAAGATAGTGTATTCATTCCCCCAAACAGTCGCTGCTGTCCACAAACATCATGTTTTTAAAACAACGCAAATACGTTCATGTGCAGTGTGGAGGTCAGAAGTCTGCAGTCACTCAAGAGTGTGGCTTCTCTCTGGAGATTCTGATGGGGGAATCTACGTCCTTGCCCTTTTTGGTTTCTAGGGGCCACCTTTATTTGTTCCTTGGCTTGTGGCCCCTTACTCCTTGGTTGAAGCAAACAGCTCCATCTTTGTTTCCAATATCACATGGCCTTTTCCTCTGACTCAACTCCTGAGTCCCTCTGATAAGGACCATATGCCCACATAATCCAGGATAAACTTCTCGTCAAGATCAGATGTGATCACATCTGCAAACTGTGTTTTGCCATATCATGTGACATTCACTGATTCCAGGGAGTAGAACATGGGTAATATTTGGGGACCACTACATTAACACATTCAGTGAATAAATAGGGAGACATTATTTGCAGAAATATAATTCTTGTACAAATAAACTGATAAATTCCATTATATTTGTGTCATTATCTGAACAGAATTTTTTAAGAACTTGACAATTCAGAAGAGTAAATTCTAAAAATGAATTAAAGGTGATGGAGACTGTTACTACTTGTTGTGAAGGCAAAAACATTGTAGAGTAATTAGGAAGTAAGCACAGAAATAAAGTGCTTGCTAATTGGTATAAGCGAATATGGTTTATGTGGGAAAACACAAAATGGTTATTTACCTTGCACCATAATAATATACTTCAGGTAAATGAGACAGTAAAATATGGAGAAGAAAATTTAAAAACACTAGAAGGAAACAGAATGTCTTTATTACTTCAATATCATGAAGGTTTTTGAGTCAGGCAACAATATAAATCTTGAAAAGACTGATACATTTGACCATGCAAAATTAAGGAATTCTGTATGATTGATTAAACAAAGTGAAAAAATAAAACACTAAGATAAGGTAAATGTCACATACAAAAAAATGTAGCTAATAACCAGTATATTATAAATCATATATTAAACAATATAATGAAGCCTCACAAATCAATTAAAATGCAATTATATGTATGAAACTATTAACCTGAGATAGTGATGAAAATGGAAGACTCATTCACAAATGGTGGGGATGGAAAGTCTGGGATGGACTGTGGTTATAATGGTGATTGCTTATAAAACTTTGAATAGTATCATAACATTGAAAATGTTTGAGGGGTTTCTGTAACACATGGGGAAGTGTTACATTTACAATGTGAAGTAGAAAAAGATGGCTATCCATGAATGTCCTATACATACACAGTAATGCACTAACCTGGGAAGGCTTCCTGTGCCGATCTTTTATTATATGCATTATCTTATTTCAGCCCTCCGAGCTTAACATTTCCTACATTTTTGAGGCCCATGTTACAGAAGAAATAACAGAAGTAAATGAGAAGCTGAATCTGGGTTCAAAACTACTGACTCTGAGCTCACATTCTTAATTTCAGTGCAATGAAATTAAACACAAATTATAAAACAACCATGCTTTGGAAATACCTGAAAATCAATACATCAGAATGTTAATGGTAATTGTTCCAGATTGTAGGATTATTTTTCTTCCCTTATTTTCAAAATATTCTATAGTGAATTGGAATTTTTTTAACGATGAACTACTAACTTTAGGAAGTTATAAGAGGATATTACTGAATAGTAAATCCTTCATTTGTAGCACATATGAGGTGGAGCAAAATTAGTTCCTTTGGCAGTATCCACTTTAAGGATGATGAAAAACTGAGAGGGAACTGTGATTTTAGAATATCTGTTATTGAGGCTTAGTAGAAGAGCCCTGGCTGGTGTGGCTCATTTGATTGAGCACTGGCCTGAGAACCAAAGGGTCACCAGATCTATTCCCAGTCAGGGCACATGCCTGGGTTGTGAGCTGGGTCCCCAGTGGAGGGCATGCAAGAGACAACCACACTTTGATATTTCTCCCCCTCCCTTTCCTCGTCCCTTCTCCTCTCTCTAAAAATAAATAAATAAAATCTTTAAAAAATACTTATTAAAAGAACTCAATTAATAAGAGGTTCTAAAGAGACTTATTTATTATCGACACTTGCAATTAATGCATATATTTGTAAAATAGCTAAATTTTACTTTCCTGCTAATTTCCTTTCACAGTTAAATGTCTGACAGAGTGTTAGACAAATAGAGTCCATACATGGGAAATAAAGGTTGGGGGGTGTCTCCAAATGTTAATTACTTTTTTCAATGAAATTGCTGTATTTTCTCAAATTTTTCATATTTTGTCAAAATAAAATAGTATTTTAATAAACTTCAGAAATTGTGATTAACTGCTACAATTGAAATATTTTGCTGCTTTAATATTGAACTAATGTGATGCACTTCAATCTGGAGAGTCAATCACTCTGGAAATCATTACTTTTAAGGAAGGAAATACTAATAATGTCAGGGAATTTAATTCTGTTGATTCATTCTAGCATTTTGTCTCACCAAGTGAAACATGTTATCCATAAACATCACTTTAATAAAGTCTATTGATGAGAGAAGGCCTGCTAGTTTGGTTTCTCTCATTCACTAGCTTTGCATCTTTAAAAATTGTTAATATCTTTGTTATCTCATATTTCTTTCTCTTAATACTTGTGGATTTGTGCTTTATTTTTCTCCTTTATTATCACTTAGTGACATTATAGTAGTAGGGATTAGCTAACATGTTTCTACTCTTCTATATCTTTTGAACTTATCTACTTTCCATATGTTTTATTTGTTGAAAGTATACTTATTAAGCACATAGTATATATATGGTTTGGACATAAATTGCAACGAAATTTAATTAATGGCCTTAGAGTGTTTGTAGTCCTGTGAGGACAAATGGAAGAGAAAAATGTTGTATTATATTAAATATAGCAGACTTGATATCTGAAACTTTTTTTTCTTATTCCTATTTTAAACACTCTGGATAGGCTGTTGCTTTTCCTATCCCTGGAAAAAGCCTTAGTTAGGTTTTCAGTTACACAAACATTCATTTCATAGATTCATAGACTTCCTAGACTTCAATCGTACAGTCGACCTCGTCTGCACTGACAAGGGCCATATGTCTCTTCTAGCGGGTGCTACATTGTAACTCCTAACAGGCAAGGCATTTCATACACTAAATAGGAGGATCGAATTTTTAAAAATTGAATTCAAAACGTCTGAGACCCTTTAAAGTCTGTCTCAGTTACTGAAAGCTGCCTCATCAAAGGACAAACCCTTCCTTAAGCAGCCTGCCTCTAATAACTGAGCAAGACTGGAGTATTAAGGTGCCACCGTCTTGGCCAGGCAAAGGACAGTTCTGATGAGCAATAATCATTCCAGATCTCTCTGTGGGGTTGGCTGTTCTGCACTGAATGCTGTATCTCCCCCAAAATCATATATGGAAATCCTAATCCCCAATATGATTGTATTAGGAAGTGGGGCCTTTGGAGATAATTAGATCCTGTGGGTGAAGCCCTTTTAGTACCCTTATAAAAAGGCTCTCTTGCTCTTTCTGTCACGTGAGAATTCAATGAGAAAACAGTCTCCGCAAGCCAGAAGAGGGTTCTCACCAGAATCTTGCCATTCTGGCACCCCGACCTTTGACTTCCAGAACTCTAGAACTGTGAGAAACACGCGTCTGTCGTTTATAAACCACTCGGTCTGTGTTAATCAGCTCTAGCCATCCAAGCAGACCGAAACATTGGCTAAGGCGCCGTGGGGCCTGGGTCACAGTTTCACTTCTCTCTTTGTCCATTCCGGCTTCACCTGGTTCCTTACAAAGGTATGGTTTCCTAAGAGACATCTTACATCCCAAACTCAGTCTCTCAGCAACTGCTAAGAAGCGAACTCGTGACAACCACAAAAATCAGTTAAAACCAGCACCGTTTCTAAATACGTGTTTTTACACTGTATTCTTCTTAGCACAAGTTACTTTGGAGAAGCTGTTTCTTACTCACTGTGATGACATCACTCTTACCTTAAAGGGGCAGGTTACTTGTTCACTGGAAAAGTCTCTTCTTTCATCTTTTACTTTTCTTGTGTTTGAATTTATACATACTTTCAACAAGTCTCTTAACTGGAGTCTACGTAAAACACTTCAATTTGGTGTTAGTTTAGCCACTAAACTTTAGCTTCAATTTGAAAAATAGTCCAAAATTTGACTTAATTGGGCACACATATGTTAAAAATATACACCTGAGTAACAGCACCGTGCTTCACTTTTGATTTTGATTCCCACTCCCCCAGAACAAAAAAGGGAGAGTGCATGAGACGTATAGTCGGGATTAGGCCTTACACAAGACATTAGTGTAATCGTGTGCCCTCGGCTTTTTCCCTTTTCATTAAAGCATACACACATAAAAGTTCTAAGATTTCTTATCACACCGCATTTAAATGCGTTGCATATCCCTGGAATTTATTCATCTCCGATTTGACACCACTAACTAGACTAAAATTCCATAAGGAAGGAAATGGCTTATGTCTTGTTCTCTGCTATTTTCAGGTCTTTGCATATTACCTGACACAAAATAAATAAATACTCATACATACATATATTAATATGTATTTGAAAAGGGATGAAGGGAATTGTAAAAATGCTTGTAATCTCCAGGTCATATAAGGATTCATAAAACCTTTCTAAAACTGTATAACTTATCCTGAGGTAAAAGGGGAATTCTTATTAACTTTCCTGTGAACTCTTTCTTGAACTTTTCAACTATAATTAACTGCACCCTCAGAATCCCCTCTACCTCGCACTTCACTCACGTTAATAAGCCTATTAGACGGGATCTCATCCATTCTTTAGGTGCTTATCTCCCCAATCTTCTGTGAACACCTTGAAAATGATGCTTTTTTATGAACTTCCAAACCCCAGTGCCTAGCAAAGAGACTATAATGTAATAACATTTTATAATAGTTCATTGAGTATACTTTAATTGACTTTACCTTTTTCCCAAGCAAGGTGGATTATTAGAGTAACATACAAAGGCATTGCCTAAAATGGAAGGGACAAAACTAAACATGTATAATCTTAGAAAGTAGATCAATTGAACAGATTATTTTTGTCTCACCATCAACACAAGCCAATTAAGAAAACACAAAGGAACATTAATAGTCTTTTCTGTATCTCTTCAATATTATGCTTTTCCCATAAAACTTGTGGCCATGAGAATTGACAGTAAGATTTTTAAAATAGCATTTCTTTTTGAATTAACTCATACTGTTAGCATTATACTTCCTTTTCTTCACTGTATTTTCAAATTCTAGCTGATGTAGAAAATCAACTTAAATAGATAGTAAATAAAGGAGATATTTTTTTTAAAAAGATTCATGAAGAAGAAAAACAGCCAGACGTGCTGTTTTGTATTCAGCTTCTAGTACTAGCAAAGCATAACTTGTCTGGCTTTCCCTTACCTTCTTTCTCCTTTCAGGATCAGTTATTTATTCACCCAGATTCTGTAGCATCTGCTTGATGTTTACTTACGTATTGGAACTTTGTTATTTCTCGTTCTTTTTACCGTCCACTATTGTTACATGATCTAAATATAGGTTTTAGAAAGCAAATCTGGTTTCTCACCACTGATAAGCTAGTTATGAATAATTTAGACCCGAGGACCTCCTTACATGTGGTCTGGAGAGACTATAACGTACTCTGGACACTCTCATATTGCTCACGTGTAAATTGAAACACATTAAATGTGGAAGCATCATCGTCATAATGTGATTGTTATAAAAATCATTACCTTTCATGCTGAAAATGTCATTTAAATGTCAGTTTGGAAAATATAGAAATCCAATATGGGCTCTAACTACACCCTGTTTAATTCACCTATTTTAAATGGAGTGACATTCTACTAACCAGCCATCATCTTGTCACTAAATAGTCCCCAGATTGAGTAAAATGGATGGGATATGCACAATTTATCAACTAAAGCACTTCGGTCATTCCTGTTTCTTCTCGATTTGTAAGACCAGCTGCACCACCTGCAACAACAACAGTACGTGAAGTAAAATACTAGAGGAAACGTACGTTTTCATGGGTCCTCCTCTGTGGCTATGCAGAGCAGTAAGATCTGGATATTTTAGAACTTTGCTTATCTACCGTCCAACTTTATAACTTTTTCTTGCCTAGTAATGTACAGGACAAAAATTCTCTAAAACTGTTAGGTGAACCAAATGTCAGTAGTAAATGGAGGATTTTTATTATTGAAAACCTTCTGTTAAGTCTCTAGAAAGCATTTGATTTTGTGAGGCAAGATAAATGCAGTGGCTTACTAAATAAAGAAGCAAGCCAATAATTTCAGAGGTAGGAAGGTATTGTCTTCTTCTTCATAGATCCCCAAAATATTGCAGAAGGCTTCCAAAAGTTTTATCCTCATAGGCTTTCACACAGGACATAAACATATCCCCAAAGAAGTCCCGCCCCCCATGATAGTTACTGGAGTAAATAAAGCGCCACTGCGTGTAGTTCCAGTGGAGACACGTTAATGGGTCTGGGGTGGAGAGATCACACGGTACCCTAACAAGCATCGCCACAAGGTATTACCGCTGCAAGTAATTTACCCACAGAAAACCACGGGATTTGCAGCTAGTCTGTCTTACAACTAGTATCGAAATGCCAGAAGATCTCACTACTCATATACATTAGTCCACATTACAGAACAGAAAGCTACAACAGAAATTGTCATATTTTTAAATTGTCATATTTATGTGAAGAGAAGGCACAATCGTTAGTGCATTATTGAAGTGCCTGCATTTCTCTGGCACATTTCCAGAGGCCCTTTGTACCATTGTCAAAAGTCATCAAAAAGTAGTGTAGAAAAATCAGGTAACTGTGAGGAAGGATGCCATTTTGAAGCCTAGGAAGACACGTGGGGATTCTTAGCGATCCTTTTTTTGTGTCCCTCAGCAGCCAGATTCATCTTACATTAACAAGGAATATAATTCCTTGTTACTATGTGGATACTGAAGAATTTCATCACTTCTCTGAGAGGGTTTACATCTTATCTATCCTCGGCCTCATCTTTAACTTCACAGATGTCTTTGAGGCTAGAAAGGACAATTTCTTTGAGTTTGTTATAATTGTCACTCTCTATTCCTATTGTAACCTCTATAGTCTCATAAGTTTTGTTCTTCTTCTTTCTCTAATTCAGTGTTTTTTTCAAACTTCATTGTTCAACAGAGTCAGTTGAAATGCTTTTTAAAACACAGAATGCTAGGCTTTAAACCCAGTCCTTCTTATTCAGTAGGTCTGGGGTAGGGCTGGCTTGAAATTTTTTAGTTCTAAACATTTCCATGGAGCTGCTGCTGATACTGGTTTGAGGAGGAGTTTGAGAACCACGTGTCTATGAAAAAAGGTAATCTTTATCCTATCCAAGTTTAATTTCACCAACTGTTCCACATTACAACCCATTTTATCTTATGTCAGCCAGTTGTTTTCTGTAATTATTATTTAATTTGTCTCTCACAATATAATATTTAATTATCTCCAATTTTGAAGATGACCCTGTGTTTACTGAGCTAGTGGCCAGATTTTTAATACGACCACTTTGATTAATGTGCCCACTTTCTCACCTAAGACTCACGGGTCAGTGTAGTGCATGCTTACTTTCAGTCCATGCTGTTCTCCTAAATCTCTTCTTTATAGATTTGATCATGATTTCTGAATTATCGTACTTTCAAAGTTCATTAACTTCTTAAACACTGGTGGTTCTGATTACGTCCCCGTTTTCGATCTTTACCATGTGTTCTGAGCTACCTCCCGTGAATCACCATATTTCTCTCTGCTTTCCCTTTTAATTTCTTTCCTGAAATCCACTATCTTAGTCTGGTCAGGTGGCTATAAAGAGTACCTTTCACTGGGTGGCTTATAAATCACAAAAGTGTTCTCACAGTTCTAGAGGCCAGGAAGTCCACGATCAACGCACCAGAAAATCTGTTGTTCGGTGAGAGCATGCTTCCTAGTTCACAGACAGCCATCTTCTCTCTGTCCTCACACTGGGGAAGGGGCAGCTCTCAGGGTCTCTTTCACAAGGGCACCAATCTCATGCATGAGGACTTCATCCTAATGATCCGTTCACCTCCCAAGTGCCCCACCTATCATTAGCCATGCTTGTCTCATTATTATTTTTATTGTCTTTACACACACACACAGAGTAGCTGGATTAAATCATTCACACTCAGGTTGATCACACACTTACATTCTTGTGAATCTAAAATCCACGTCTGTAGCCCACAGCCTTCTGCTGAAGTTCAAGCCTATAGAAGCAAATTTCTACTGGGCAGAACCACCAGGTGCACCACAGAAGCCTCAGACTCCATGAGAAGATAAGAAGATAGTAATGTTATCTTTGGCATTTTTAAATCTTCATTGAAAACTTCTCCATCTAATGAGCACTGCAATAAAAAATTTAGAAGATTTGCTCTCTTGTACATGTAGTCAATCAGTCAACAGACTTCCTGATGCTGCCTCAATTCTTACAGCACCCGGTCCTACCTTCAGCTTCCTCCACATCACACTGCTAGACAGTTGGCAGCACAAACTTTCTGAAATAAAACTGATGTTTTTCACTCCCCTGTGAAAAAACTTTCCTAGGATCTCTCCCTTTAAGATTTAGAAGTTCTGCCTGCATGTCTAAACTTAGAGTCTCCTCTCTTAGAGTTTGCATCCTCACTTACTAATTACTTCTTATTCTTATTCGTCATGGTATCAATGCCAATTTGTACTTCTTACATTATTGTGTTAGCTACATTGCATTCCCTTTTTGAAAAGTTTACTCTTTTTCTCAAATAAGGTATTTTAAGCATGCTTCAGAAAATATGCCATTTGGTAATTTTTAAAAGCAGGATTATTCTCCAGAATTTGTTCCTTATGTTGAGAATTTTGACTTTTATGTGTTCTACACCTATAGTCTACTAGATGTCCTGGTATGTAATAGTTGCTCAGTAGATATTTATTGAAATGAACTCAGATTAAATGAAATAGTGTATAGAACCATTTCAAAATGAAGGGGACAACAGTCAATTTTCTATGGGACCCAGAGAAATAAATACAAACATCAACATAAAGACTTCATGCAAACATTCATAATAGTTTTCTCATAATAAATAAAAATTAGAAACAATCAAAATGTCCATAAACTTGTAACACATCTCTATGATAGAGTTGTTTCTCAGCAATACAAGAGAATGAACTATTGATAAGCACAACAGGGATGCATCTCAAAAGACACAAAAATAATAATAACTTAAAGAAGCTAAAAATAGGATAATGCAGTATATTCTAAGATTTTGTTTATATTAAATTCCAGAACAAGGGGCACAAGGAAGCATTTCAGGGTGATAGAAATGTTCTCTATCTTGATTTTGGAAGTAATTGCATGGATATATTTATTTATCAAACTCAGGGAACTATCCACATAAAATGAATGTATTTTATTGTGTGTAAATCATAACTAGATTTTGTTTGTGGCTTATATTTAAAACTGGTTTCAGATTGAGCTCAAATTCCTTAAAAATAGGCAAAAAACATACACACATGGAGATACAGGTGAAAGGCAATATGAAATGTTAAGAATTGTGTTAAATTGGAGATTTTATGCTGTATCTAAAAACTTTCTAATTGAAATATTATTAAATATTTCTCTAAGCAAAGAAAACATATCTTTTTGTTAGAGCCAGTCCATGAACATTGGTTGGGAACTCACATGTTAGATAAAATAGTTTTTTCCAAGATCAAGTCGAAAGACAAAAAAAAAATCAGAGAATTAAGTTAATTTTTTACAATGAAAATGGTAAATTTTACCTCTTTTCATTTCCTCTGTAAAACAGTTCTGCTATAAATTGACCTAGTGAGATTAATGGTGAATCCCAAAGGATAAACCATTCTCTAGGAAGATATTTCCAGCCCATGTGAGGTAAATTAATTATTCCAGAGTACAATTTAAGAGGGGTGTGTGTGTGTGTTAGAGAGAGAGAGAGAGAGAGAGAGAGAGAGAAAGAATATATACTATCACACCAAGAACACACACACATATATATGAATGGCCTTTTGCAAAATCACTAGGCTGCAAAAATTCAATTCAGCTCGTGAAACTCTTGTTAAATAAGCTAAAGAGACTTGGATCTCTTCTGAATTAAATATAGTTGAGGTAATCACGTGTCTGTCCTATGAAAACACTTTTAAATAAGTCACCATAAGGTTACTAAACCTGAGATTTCTGATAACAGAGTGAAGAATCGTGGGCTAATTAGACACTTTGCTATGAAGTTAATGTTATCAGTTCAGAAGTTCATGATTGGGTTATCAAGGTGTAGACAGAAATGCGAAGTTCAAGCTGTCAGACTAGACTGACTAGATGTCACTGATACGGAGCAGCAGAGTAAACCTTACCGAGCAGACTCACGCACAGAAACACGGCAGACCCGCAGAGGCAGGTCATCGGCACAAAGACCTGCTTCATGTGTGTGCTCCCCTGGGGTGCGTCCTCGTTAGCTGACCCTCCTTTGCAGGTTAGTGACGTTTTGGCTGTGCATCCTAATCATGTGTAGGCCTCTTACGAATATAAGTGTCATGGAACTACTTCAGAAACGCTGAATCTAAATTTCTAGTGTACGAGGCAGTCATCTACATTTTTATTTTTTAAAACTTCCCCATGTCATTATGATGTCCTATACATTTGAGAAGCCCTTGGTAAGTCCCTTTTCACATCATCTGCATGTTCCTCTGACACATGTGTTCGCCCGTGTTCATTTCTGCCATGTTTTGACCTGGTTGAGAATCTTAGTTACATATTAATTCTTATTCCCATGTTAAGATTAAATAAAGCATTCTGGTAAACATGCTATATTAAGTGGATTAATATAAGTAACATTCTCAGCATCTAGAGGTCAGGTGCCTATCAGTTGCACTCATCCATACATTGTCACGGGACCAGAAATAAGTATTAACCTTCGAAACTTCTCCGGTCCTTCTGTGATTATTTTTCTGAAAACCTCATTACCTCTCACCAGCACTGTGGTTTTAGTTACCTAATTGGTATTCCTGTCTGAATGTTCTTGCTTTTGTAATTCATCCTACACATTCTTGTCAAGTTAATTTCCCTGAATAACAATTCTATTCCAGGCACAGTCCTGTTGGAACTCTTGCCTACTAACACACAGCCGTTATTCAAACTGGAAGACCCAGTCTCCTCGTACGCTTTCAGTGTGACTCCACTTCTATTCATATACTGCTCTCCAGCCAATTTCATTGTCTCCATAACAGCTTCATGGTTTTCTGATTCCATGCTCTGCAAAACATGCTGTTATTTTTTCTGGAATATCTTTTCTTCACCAAAATAACTCTCTATTCCCCAAAGCAATATAGTAGCCCTCATCTTGTTATACTGTTCTTTTCTTGTTTAAGTGGTTAGTCTTTCACAAAGGTAATTTCTCAAAACACGGAGCGAATATTCTCTTCAAGTCCCATCTCTTATTGACATCATACCAACAGCATGAATCAAATTCTGCCATGTCCCTGAAGTCAAATACTGACTAGAATAAGATCCAAAAAGAGAAGAATGAAGTACTAAAAAACGACATTATGTTCATAAAAAATATAGGGGTTTTGAGTATATGTGAGCTAAATTAACAGCAAAAATTCTGAGGAATACTTAAAAACGATCTGAATCTGGTAATATGATTTTATATAGGAGAGCGTCTACATTTCAGAAGGCTTATGTGAGCGCTGAGTATGTGCTTTCATTTTGTCCCACTGCTTCATAAATAGGGACTCGTTAATCACTGCCTCTATAAAGTAAATTGAGGGAGCAGATCGTCTCTAATAAATAATAGAGGAAGTAATCTAAGTAACTGGGGAACTGAGAGTCTGTTACGTATATATTCTAGTCTCACCTTCAAGAAACAACTCTTTAAAGTACTCAAGTCTCTTTTTCAGCGTGTTTGACCCACATCTGTGTGGGCAAGGGACACATGCTCTTTACTGATTGATTGTTCTCTGGCTGGGGAAGCTTGGGAGGACTTCAGTTCATGGGGGCTCCCTGGTCTCAGTGAGAATAGTACAACAGAAGGTACAGAGGGGAGAATCAGGATTAACATCCATGGCAAATCCCCACCACTGGAATAAGTCACCTCTCCATTTCTACACTTCAGTTTAGTGATCAGGGGTCTTAATCATCTAGCCATTTAAAGGTATGCCACTGTTTATTAAAGAGCCCCCACCTGTATTTCCTGGAGAAACACCATTAGCAGATACCTTAAACACAATGTTGACTCACATGTGTACCAGAGAACGAAAGGTCAATTCTATGAAAAGAGCAGATTGTGTGAGCTTGGTGAAGTTGTGGGGCATAGGGCATTGTGTTAGTGTAAGGACCATGACAGGTTACACTGTCCTTAGTTGAGGACAAGTGGGTTGACCTGGTTATTCCATTGATAAAAAAGCTGGAAAATGTTTGATATGTCCGTTTGAGTCAACACGTACGCTTTGCTGCCTGGGCAGAGGAAGTTCAACAAATTGCAGCTTCGAATGAAGACTGGAACACATTACAGCTGCCAAATGGTCCCGCGTGAGGGACAGCTATCTTTGTCATTGTACAGCTATCTTTGTCATTCTACTGTGGAGAAGAAGGTAAAGCTCCAAAACCGCATGTAGAATTTGGAGGAATCTCAGGATCTTTGTGTATCCCGTGCCCTACTCAAATAAAAGAATCAGCCAAAACTCAAAAAGGATGGAGGCCTTTCCAGACCTCACTGTTCTCTTTTAGGAAAATAGTTACTGTTTACATTAGGCTTTGGGGGATGGTGAAGACATCTGTAGTTTCAGGCCTTTTATAAATATGGACATGCCTGAATGCGACTCACACAGAAGCACCCTGGGGGACAGTACCTGAGATCTTGCAGTTCTGCGCTCCCCAGGCCTGCCACAGGACTGTAGCAAGCTCACGCTGCTGCGTTCACAGGGCGCTTACTCCCTGCGAAGACTGCGTGAGGAGGAAGCTATCTAAACCTGTCCTGAAATCCCTCCGGACCAATTGCAGGTACCTCACAGAGAGAGTTGCCAATGTCTTAGCCAGAAAATGAGACAAAATGAAACAAATAGTAATGTCACAGGATTTGCGGACTTGGTGGGGTATGAAAAGACAACTCACCTGGCCTCAGTGTTGGGACTTCTCTTTCAAGAAACAGAGATTCAATTGTATTTTCTTCTGTATGTGTTTTATTTTATCTGTTTGCCTCTTTTGTTACTTTTTTTTTTTTTTTATCAGGATGACTGCGTTCTCTTGTGAGAAAAGACTGAGCTTTTGTAGAGATGCAGGTTTTTACTTGCATCTTGCAAGGTCTTTTATGTACTTACCTATACTGTTTGATTTTCTAGCCATATATAGTCATTTCTTTACCTCAAACACAGTTACATAAATGGTGCTTCTTAAGCCATTTTAAATATGCACTTTATAAGTATTTGTAACAAAAAATGAAATGTTATGAAAATAAACTAATGCAAGAATAATACTGTAGCAATACTTTTGGATGTAAAAGGTTAAGAGAATGTAGGCATCATGGATGGTATATAAAATGAATCAAGGAAGACAGGTATATTACATAAGCTTTAAAATATAGGACTGTCACTAAAAATGATGACATAATGAAATACAGGAAGGAGAGTAATGGAAAGTGGGGGTTGATATATCTGAAATAGAGATAGAAGCATATGTTTTAGTTATGAAAGAAATCACCTTATGATCTTAAAATATAAAACTCATAAAATTGTTCCCTCCTAGGCAGTGATTCTTAACTGGAGAGCAAATTTTGCCCTCTGGGACATTTGAGAGTGTCTGGAGAAATTTTTGATTGTCACATCTTGAAGAAGAAAAGTGATGCTTCTGGCATCTATTGGGCAGAGGATTCTGGAAAACATCCTGCAATGCACAGGACTGTTTCCTACAGAAAGAGCTGGCTAGTCCAAATGTCAGTGCTGCCATTGTAGAGAGTGGCTGTTATAGAGAGGAACGTTAGGAGAGTTGGGGAAGAATAGAAGGCAGACTTTTATTTTCGTCTATGTGCAATGTTAGATCTTTTCTCATTACTTTCTTTTAACACTTTCATATTTATCTTGTTTTTAAAGATACATTATGTTCCAGAAAAATTAAGAAAACACACAGCTCTTGATATGTAGATGGAATTTTTATTCAAAATATTCTAGTAGAATCGAAGATTACAATTAAATAAATGCATATGGCCTCAGAATTACCTCCCAAAGATCTTCTAGTTATCCTCCACAGTACTAAATCCCAGAAGATAAGCTCCCTAAATCAATTGCATTTTAAGGAGGAAAAATTGAATTTCAAACATTCACTTTTTCTCCTAGCAGTTGGTCAATATGTAAAAAAAAAAACCCAAAACAAAATTTAATTTTTAAGTTTCACTGGCTGTTTTGCTGTTCAGAAATGAGCAAAAGGTGACAAAATTGGGCCTGTACCAGTCAATCTCATATACTTCCAGAAGATTCCTCAATAGACACATCATGTCCTTTGAGGAGAATTCCAAGGAAGTAGAGTGGAAGGTGCCTTTTACTTTTTTTTACCTTCTCTGGGTTTTTTTTCCCCCACTATGGTCCCAGAGGTAGATGTCATGGAACTTTTTTGCACAAATTGGAAGAACCGGTCTTTCTCCCTGGCTGACACCTGCTGAACTGCAGGATATCAGACTCACCAAGTGTTGCCATTAGGGGTCAAAATGGTTCTTAGGAAAATGTGACGTGTGTTCCAGGAGACTTCTGAGGTTGACCTACAGTGCTGCCATGGGTACTTGTTTCCTTTGAAGAGAAACCAGAGTATGAGTTGTCATCTGAAGCAGCCTGAAATAGTGGGGTTGAAAGAGAGGGTTGGTGGTAGGAGAGGCTTGCATTAATAAAGTTTGACATGGCTAACATATATGAGTTTTCCCTTGGGTCAAGAAGACAGCCTAAAACACATGTGGACTAAGATAACCTACATATTGGGATAAGGAGACCCCGGGAGAGAACTGCTGGCATCCAGGTGTGCGGAGCTCTTGCCAGGGAATGACATGTGGAGATGGTGGGGCTGACAGATTCACTACTATGATTAGTAAAAGTCCAGCATTTAAGGACCTGACAGTGGATGGTCACAGAAAAAAGGGAACTTCAAATTGTACCACATACAGTCATGTTACTCTTGTTATTCTTATTCTCTCTTCTTCAGATCTGACCCCAGAGAGCCAGAAGTCACAACAGGAGAAGAACTGAAACATTCTATATTTCCACCGCTATCTTCAGGCTATGGAGCAGGCCTGAGTGGGAGGAAAAGGGGAATGCTTTCATGAGGCACGTGAGATTACAATTAGCATGCACACCAAATCAAATTACTATAGTCCTCTCCCAAAAAAGACATGACTCAAAACCTAAAAATATCCAGAAAACACTGTAATACTAGCACAAGAGAAAAGCTAAATTATTCACGTGTGAGTGTAAATTAGTTGTGTGTATGTGTGTGTGGAATGGGAAGTTGAGTTGGAAATTTCAACGGACACACCAGATTCAATAGAAAATAAGATTACAAACTAAAGCTTCGGGCAAAGATGCTTCCCTTAAAAAGCAAAGCTGAGAAGTCATGTCATGACTCACAACCATTTTCCTAAACACCCTCAGTAGTCAACAGCTGTGTGTTCTCCAGTAATGTGGCAGAAACTGAGGGGGCAATTGCCTTTTACTCCTGGGGGTTGTGGGAAGGGCTCATCCAGTGGGGACTGCTCTTGGAAACACCATGGAAGCTGTCACAGGGGACAGGGTCAGCTTCAGTCCCCATCAGGCCCAGAGAGTGCAGCGCTGTCTTAGTTAAGTAAGGAAGTTCTGCTTCTTTTCTTTCTATTGCATCTTTATGCGTCAACTTCAGAAAGAGAGAAAACTACAGTCAGCTAAAAAGGAAGAAGTTGCCATCCCACCAGCCCAGATTAAAATTTCACCTGCTGAGTGAAGATTTAGTTACAAAATTAAGTCTGTTTTCAACCTGAGCAAAAGAGTAATCTGAACACTAAAGAAAAGCAGCATGGAAATGATATATATAAATTACATGTTGTGAATTATGTTGGTTCCAATTACTAAAATGGTGGTGTCCTGTTACGAGTAGAATTGTATCCCTTAAAAGTGTATGTCAAAGCCCTTAGAACTCCAGAATGTAAACTTATCTGAAAACAAGTTGTTATAGATATCATTACTGAAGTTAAAATGATGCCATACTGATGAAATGGGCTGAGCCCTTAATCTGATATGACAGGTGTTCCTAAAAGAAGAGAAGACAGACACGCACAGAGGGAAGACGGTGTGGACCCAGACACATTAGGGAGACACCATGCAATGGCAGAAGTAGAGAATGGAGTTAGGCACCTGCAAGCTTAGGGATGGTAAGGACTGGCAATCATCGCCAGAAGGATTTTAACCAAAGTCTCAGAGGGAGTATGATTCGGATGTCACCTTGACTTTGAACTTCTAGTATCAAGAACTACGAAAGAGTAAACTTGTATTTATTTTTTTTAAGTCATACACAGTTTATATTATGGCAGCCACAGGAAGCTAATACAGCATTTTAGGGAATGAGCCTTTTTTGTTAACCAATAAACCACTTAATCAGGAGTCACCCTTCTTGCATAAGTAAACCATTGAATTTGTGGCCAGATTTTAATTGAGCTAGAAAGCATGGGGTCTTTTTCTATATGTGTGCTTGTGTCTATGTATGTTTTTGTGTGTTTGTGTTCCTGCATGTGGGTATCTGTGCAGATATGGAGCAGAAATATGGATCAGAAGCATGAACACATGCCTCTTTTTCTATGATTCTGTTGGGACTCCATTCGAAGTTTTCTATAGCTCTATTTATGTGGAAAGGGTAGACTAGCACAGGCTGGATATTGTTAAATCAAACTGACAATACCAGTAGGAGGATCATACTCTACATATCTGATTTATAGTCACCAAAAGCCCAGCTTTACACTTTTTAGAATCATAGACTAGTTCCCAGATTTACTGATCAAAACGCAAAGAAATGCAATCATATTCAAGATGGGAGCTGTCTCTGTGACAAATCAAACAGTCCTTATTTTATAGGCATTCAGACTTCCCACAAACTATGATTATTTCCCTTACAAGTTTGAAAATAACTTAGACCACAAAAATGAATGTTTCTAAGCCTCTGTGCTTTACTACAATTAAATTTTTGCTGACAGTAGTGTGATCACTTTCTTTCTTCTTTAATAAACACCAAGTGGAGCAAATGGAATTACTTCCCTAAACCTCTTTGGTGAGATGATGATAATGGACCCAATCCTTGATCAGGGCACTGCCATAAAATAATGCTAACTTTTTTGTCTTCCATATACGCTCCTTCTTTTTTTTAACTTTGTTCAATTATATTTATTGATTATGCTATATTACAGTTGTCCCAATTTTTACCACCTTTACCCCCTCTACCCAGCACTCCCTACTCCTCTCAGGCAGTCCCCCCACTATTGTTCATGTCCATGGGTCATGCATATAAGTTCTTTGGCTACTCTATTTCCTATACTGTATGTTACATCCCCATGGCTATTCTGTGACTATCTATTTGTATTTCTTTCTTTCTTTTTTTAAATTTTTATTGTTATTCAATTACAGTTGTATGCCTTTTCTCCCCATCCCTCCACCCCACCCCAGCCAAACCCACCTCCCTCCCCCACCTCGACCCTCCCCCTTGATTTTGTCCATGTGTCCTTTATAGTAGTTCCTGTAATCCCCTCTCCTCACTGTCCCCTCCCCACTCCCCCCTGACCATTGTTAGATTGTTCTTAACTTCAATGTCTCTGGTTATATTTTGTTTGCTTTTTTCTTCTATTTATTATGTTCCAGTTAAAGGTGAGATCATATGGTATTTGTCCCTCACGGCCTGGCTTATTTCACTTAGCATAATGCTCTCCAGTTCCATCCAAGCTGTTGCAAAGGGTATAAGCTCCTTCTTTCTCTCTGCTGCGTAGAATTCCATTGTGTAAATATACCATAGTTTTTGGATCCACTCGTTTGCTGATGGGCACTTAGGTTGCTTCCAGTACTTGGCTATTGTAAATTGTGCTGCTATGAACATTGGGGTGCACAGGTTCTTTTGGATTGGTGTTTCAGGGTTCTTAGGGTATAATCCCAGCAGCGGAATTGCTGGGTCAAAGGGCAGTTCCATTTTTAGTTTTCTGAGGAAAGTCCATACTGTTTTCCACAGTGGCTGCACCAGTCTGCATTCCCACCAACAGTGCACTAGGGTTCCCTTTTCTCTGCATCCTCTCCAACATTTGTTTGTGGATTTGTTTATGTTGGCCACTCATATACGCTCCTTCTGCACCACTCTCCCTTTCTCTAGTTTCTTCTCCTCTCTTCCTCCCTCTCTCCCAAACTCTCTACTCTCATCACTTTAACCTTTCTAATGTATTCTTAGAGACATTTTAACATAGGATGCAATTTTTGTCCTCAAAATAGTGTGTCAGTTCTGATAACTAAATGATAAAAGATTGCCAAGCATCTTTTCTATTATCTTAGATATATATTAATCAATGCAGTATTATTTAAATTATGGATAAGCATGGTAATTGACTACATTTTAGGATTTCTACAGAGATATTTTTGTTGTTTTAAAGTGTAAATATTTTATGTGAAAAAATGCATTTGGAAAGCTCTTTAAGCAGCAGACTGTGTGTATATTTTTGTTGCTTCCTAAAAATGAATGTCTGATATTTCTGTTGACAATGTACTGAGACACACAATTACTGTTTTAAACAATTAGATGATATAGACTTATAACCTAATGAAAATACTTCCAATTTTTAAAAAACATTTCTATACTAGTGCTATGCTCATTAAGATGTACTGAGTTTTCATATCTGTATTCGCAATAGGGACTCCTCTTACTCTCTTGGAGTTCAGTGATTCCAGCAGACACCTCAACAGGTCAGGACAAGTATCCATGGGATAGATCTCAAAGATAAAACAAAAATGCCAAATTCCTTAAGATGCATCAGAGATGGCCGCAACCATCATAGAAAGCAGTTCCGGAACAGTGAGGGGCTCGTTTGAAGATGGAGTGGGAGAAGCAGCATGACTGCCAATAAAGAGACAAACACACATTATCAGAGTTCCCTGAGCCTTCCTGCCCACAGGCTCCTCGAACAGCTGGTACACATAAGGGAGGGCTCAAAGGTGGCAGAAGGGCACATCAAGTTGATAGAGGGCAGATATGAAGATGATCCACCCTCTTCACCACAATTGTCACTACTGATTCTTTCACCCAGTCCCCCTGTGAAATGAAGGTAGTCTTCCTGGGGTCCTTAGGTTCCCCTCTCCCACGTCACTGAAAAGGCTATAAGCAGGAACTTGCTGGCCACCCCAAGAAAGTTTATAGCTTTAAGAAATTCCAGGTTCAGGGAGCCTGGAGACTGTTTATTACTCTCTACCACCCGATTTTGATACCAGTGTTCCACAATGGGACTGAGTGCCACCAGTTGATGCCCCCAGCATGTACTAGAGCCTAAGCTAATGATGTCAACAGCAGTGGACAAGAGCAAAGGAGACATCACTTCATCTGGTTGCACAGACTTTCTCCTTTGCAGTCAATAGTTGCTTTGAAGATGTAGCAAAGTTTAGGATTCAGGAGGAAAAAGATTTCAAAAGAAAGAAGCCCTTGAAAATAAGATTGTGATTTTTCCTCATCACTTTGAAATTAGGTATAACCATATGACTATTCTGGCTGATGAAATGGGAGCATAAATGATCTGTGTCGCTTACAGCAAATCATGACGCCACTGGTACTTGGGTGCCAGGCTGTCTTTGCTGTGAGATGAGGATTGAAAAGATATTGATACTCACGTGATGCAGTTACAAGATAAGGAAACCTTAGTCCTCATGAGTCCTGAATTATAGTGAAGAACTGATAAGCATTGCCAATTTGCAGTGAATATGTGGTAGGAGTGGTGTGTGAGTGTGGTTGGCCTTAGATTACCGTGATTAATACACTATATTCTGAAACAGGATGAAACAGATGGGAAGTATGGCAAATGTGAGATGGAGGTCAAAAAATTAAATGTATTGCTGATAGAGGTTAAATTGTAGACAACAAAGGCATAATAGGACTTTTTCCTTTACCTCAAACCAGGCAGATGGGCCACCAGTCAGGACATGCTGGCCTTAATCAGGCCTCTGGGTCAGATCAGCATTCATGACTCAGTAACTTGATACTCTAATATATCATTGCCAACATTGTAAAAACTAAACACATTTTATATTCAAATTCCCAAGATAATTACAATTTGAAGATTAAATATCTTTGTAAATTAGTGTCCAGATACGTAAAGTCCAATTAATTAATATGTGAAATATTAGTTTTCCTGCCAAAGCGACTTTATGTATCCAATAACCGAAACTTCTTAAAGATCAGGAAGCGTGCTTCCCTCTCCCACTCACTTTATTTCCTTAATTTACTAATTCTTAACCTAATTTTTCTCAAATTCTGGGAGGAGTTGAAGTTATATGAGGAGATTCAGCCTAATTCCCACTGAAATGGGAATACTTACCTTTGGGGAATGAAAGTTTTATTAGTGTGCTAAGTGTTGAAATCTCTATTTTTAAAGAAGCAAGTTCAATAAAACATTTCTATTACTTCTTTTGCTGCAAAAAGATCACCCACAAGCTTAGAATCTTCGAACAACAATTGTTTACTTAGTTCACAATTTCCCCTATCGGCAGTTTGTCTGGGATCACTTTGATGGTTCTTCTGGGCCTGCTATTTGAGCTTGGCTGGTTTGTCTCATTGGACAAAGCAGGTCACATGATTAAGACCAGACTCAATATGAGGAGCAGATACTGTACTGTTGGAAGGGATTTGTTGAAAAGTTCGGCATGTTTTGTGATATATAGCATAGAAGGTTATACGAGTACAATCAACACATTTAGAAAATTTCCTCAAATTTTCCCTAAAGTTAGAGGTACTTCAATTAACATTTACTTAGTTTGCCATATATATATATATTTTTCCCTAATATTTCAAATACTCATCAATCCATTTTCCAGTATTCCAACAAATAAAACAAATTACAAGTTTTTATTTTCTCTGAGCAGTGTTTCTGCCCATCTCTCCAGCCTCCTCCTTCATTCTGGAATGCTCCCACAGCCAGTGCCACAGCTGTACTGGGACTTTCCTTCTTTCCCTCCTAGTTTAGATTCCAGATGTTCTGGGTCCCATGTCTAATGATGTCTCTTGTTTTACATGTGTACTTTGAAGCTAATTCTGCAATAGTGTGCTAAGAATGATTCCAAGGAGTTGACATTTTGGGTCTCTCTAGTTGACCTTACTTTCCCTCAGAATTATTCTAAAGGTGTTGCTCCGCTGCCCTGACACATTTCCAGAGTTCCGGTGGAGCAGGCCGATGCTCTGCAGGTTTCTATTTCCTGGTATGTAATTTGGGTTTTCTCACACTTTTTAGGTTTTTTCCCTATCACTTGTGTTCTGATATTTCATTAGGATATACTTTGATGGAGGTCACTTTCTAACTTTATGCTGAGAATTAGATTGACCTTTTGTCTTGAACAAGTCATTTCATATTTGTGGAAATTATCTTCCATGGTTTATTTTTTAATAACTCTTCATCCTCCAATTTACTTCTATTAATTTGTGTTTCTCACATTCCTTCTCATATTCCTTTTCAGTTGCATCTTCTGGTCATATCTTCTCATTTTCTCCATTTTCTCCCTTTTTTCATTTTTGTCATTTGAGAAGAATTTAAAAATCATTTAATTGTATAATTTTGTTTTAACTTGAACAGAGTGACTATCTAAGAGCCTTTTATTATATATTTATTTTTATTTTACATGGGCTTTTATACTTTATTTTAAATATATTTTCTCTTAATGATCCTGAAATGTATTTTTTTCCTTAAATTTTTCTCTGCTTTCATGTTTTTCACATTACTTTTACTATTTTTATATCTGTCCTTCTTGATGAAGTCTTTTCAAGTATCTGGAAATATTTCATTGTCCATTTATATTTAAAAATTAGTCATTAAAAGCATAAAGTTCAGCATGAGTTTATGAGTGGATTAGGGCTTGTGAGAAGTTAGACTGCTAACAGATAGTCAAAACAATGAATATATTTGGATCTCCTCTACCTGTCCTCTCTTTCAAATATATTTTCCCTGATTATTTTACTTCTCTCATTATTTTATTTCATTACATTATGATTATTTTCCTTATATTTCTTTAATGTTCCTACTAAATTTCCAGTTGAACCTATTCTCCTTCTGAAGCAGGGTGCAGCCAAGAGGAGGGCTCCAAGAAGGGATTTGTAATGGGGTCCAGAACTCAAGGTGTCCAGGAAATAGTAGAAAAATATATATAGGAGGTCCTCACCCCCACAAGCCTGAGCCAGGGGGGATGGTACACATGGAACAGGGCCATTCAGAGCTGTTTTGGGTAGCAACAGCTTTGCAGCCAACCCCTGGCACAGTCATTTAACATATCTATAACCTTTAATTGGTTTCATTAATATGTTAAATAGCTGTGGCCCTGCTTTGAGCCAGGGGGATGGGAGCAAATTCCACCCAAGATGGGACTGGGAAGCAACTCCCCCTGGTTACAGGGCCTGCGCGAGAGCTTGGAGATGATTGGCTCCATGCAATGGGGCCACACCTGCCTGTACTTACAATGGCAGCCCAGTAAAGCTGGAAGAATACGGGGATGCTGGCAGGTGTAATTGGTTGCGGAAGGAGTTGGAAATGGGGCTGCAAAGGAAGATGGGCACTGGGATTTAAACCGAGGTGCAGCAGCCATAGAGAGAGAGGGCCACGCGATTCTGAAGGAAAGGAGAGGACCATGCAGTTCTGAAGGAGTGAATAGGAAAGGACCATGTGGCTTTGGAGGAGAGGAAGGAGGACCATGTGGTTTTGGGGTACTTCTTTTTGCCACGTGGCTTAGGCAGCAGGAGAGACTTTGCTGGGAAGAAGAGGGGAGAAGGACTCTTGCTGGTGGGCCATGAGAAGGTGCCACATGGCTTTGGATTAACTGGAGATTGCAGCAGCCACACAGCTGATGGTGCCGGGAGCCTGAATCACGGACTTCTACTTCTTTTCCTGAGATACGGTACCTGGACTGGGCAGAGAGAGAGGGGAGGACTGTGCATCTGTGGGTATTCTAGAGGACTTTAGTATCTTATTGAAGACATTAAGCCATTACTGTAAGTTTGTGTAACTTTTAAATAAATAATTTCTTTCCTTTTCACCAGTCTCTGGCACTGAGAGACGTCTTTCCTCTGGCGGCGGGCATTGCGAACCTAGCAGGTGTGCGTGGGTGGGGGGACCTCCAGAGAGACAGAAAGGGGGAATCCTTTCTGTAATAATTTATCGTGAACCACCCCCCACCCCCCGCCTTGCTCTGTAACACTTCGAGTAAAAAATAACAGTAGGAGATGAGGTCAGAGGGTAGCAGAGCCAGATTATACAGAGATTTTAGGCCAGTATCAGAAATGGGCTTTTCCTCTGAACAAAATTGAGAGGATCCCAGGGTTTTGAGTGGAGAACAGATGTCATGTAAATAGATTTTTAAAAGGCACATAATGGCAAAATTGGTATACATAGACTTTGGTTAGGAGAGATGAAAGAGGAAAGAAGGTAAGGGACAAGTTAGTGGCTATTAGAATAAAACTGGTAAGACAACTATATTTGAACAACAATAAAAAAGTTAAAAAAATAAAAAAGATTTCACAACAAAAATAAATAAATAAATAAAATAAACCTGGTAAGAGTCCAGTGTGTTCATTGAAAATGGACTAAGGAATAGTTGGAGTCTAGATTTTTGTTCATAGCTATATGTTTAAGGCTGTAGTACATTTTTCACTGAAATTATACAAAAAGATGAGTTGAAGTTTTAGGGTTACCAGGAGACACTGAGACCAGTCAAAAGGTTTTCCTTCTTTTCTCTTATTGACTATTCAAAATAATAGTACACCAGTTTCCCTCTCGTTGTTGAGCACAGCTTTCAGGCACACCTTTAACTCCTTTAGAGGGTCTTTTGTCTGACTGAATAGTACTTGGAGGCAACACTTTTGTTATCTCTTAAAAGATTTTATGCTCAAATTCTCAGCTTAATCTTTAGGGTCATGCTTTTCTGCAAGTACCCTGGGCATATTTGATTGGAAAACATTTCTTAATTTTACCATTGCTAGCCATTTGGAGACTGAGAATCTTCAAAACCAGCAAGTCCAAGCTCCTTTATGTTCAACAGTTGCTCCTTTATTTTATCACTCTCCCCTTAAATTTTACTAGAAACAGTAAGAAATTTTTTTAAAAAGTAGTCTTTCAACACTCCGCTTGGAAACGTTGGCTGGACCCTCCAGTCCCTGAGGTACATTTTCCCCCTTCCACATCACTATGGAAAATCAGGTTGCCGAATGTCCTGCCACTTGCTAACATGCGTCATCTCTTTTCCTATATGTAGTTTTTTCACTTTCTTTTAAAGCCTCACCAGTACCTCATCAAAGCCCCAAATTCTCTGAATAGTTGTTCAAGGCTAAATTTTTATTGTCTTTCCTGAGAATCCTTATAGATATTTAACTTCTGTCCATGGCCATTTCTAAAGTCACCTCCCCATTTTAAGGTCTGTGATGGGGGACATTCCACCTGTGGTACAAAAGTCTGTATTATCTATTACTAACTACGTATCAGTTATCTGTTGTTTCATAACAAATTACTCTCCAATGTAGCAGTTTAAAACTATAAATGTTTGTTATATCACAATTCCTGGAGGTGATGAATCTGGGGCCAGGTCGCTGGGTGATTTGGTCAGGGTCCCTCACGATGTTGCATTCAGTGGAAAAGCTTCTAAGTTCAGTCACGTGGCTGTGGGCAGCCCTTAGCTTCTCCCTGGGCGTGGGCTGGAGACTTCAGTTTCTTGCCAATGACGCCTCTTCATAGGTTTCCCAAATGTCCTCATGATATGTCTGTCACCTGGTTTCTGTAAAAGTGGCTGATGGCAGAGTGCAAAAGAGGAGGAGAGAGAGATGCCAAGCAGAAGCTGCTGTCTTTTATAATCTAATCTTTGAAGTCACGTATGCAATGCCATCACCCTGTCGTACACTATCAGTCTCAGAGACCAACAACCTTGGCACAATGTGCGAACATGTGAGTATTAAGATGAGGAGGTCATTGGGAGTTGTTCTCTAGGCTCATTACCACACTCAGTAAAGCTGAACTCCTCTCCGATCTTAAGGGGCAACCCCAGAACTTTCTCTGGTAACCTTCAAAGCAGGAGCTTCCCACACTTACTCAGATTTCTCTTGTGGCAGAATGTCTGGCACTGAAGACACGCGATGGATGTCGATGACTCATTTTATGGGTCATTGAATTTAATGGTCAGATCTTTTTACTTCTTATTAATGACAGTTTATTTTCAGAACGTTATTATTTTTTGAGGATAAAATGCCTAGCAGCTGTCAGAAAAGCCAAGCCTTTTTAGAAATAGAAATTCTGCATCAGTTTTCCACAAGAGTCAATGATAATGTAAACTGGCATCCCATATAAATATTAAATACGGGCTGATTTCCCCCCGGTCATATGCACTTAGATGGTCCCGAGGGTTTGCTTTAGAACTCATGAAGCACAGCTTTTTAAAAGCAGCTGCCATTTTTATGAGAACAGATTCTATTTTCCAACATAATAAGCACTTTAGAAGAAAATTGACATAGGCCATGTTATGTGTATGGGTACAGAAATAGTTTGGTTTAAGAACTCTAATGATAATCAGTGTTATTTAGTACATTTTAAATAAAAGGTGTATATTTTGTAAGTTCTAAGCTAGTAATATTTTACAATTAAATAACTTTCTATTACCTAGCAAATTTAAAAATAAAATAGCTTCCCATTCAGGAGCTATCTAGGATATGAATTACATCATGGTTCAAACTTCCTTTTTGATTAGTGTCTCAGGTCCCCCATCCCATAGAACTATCAGAGAGATATTAGAGAAAATAGAGTAATTAAGTATATATTGAATTGTGGTACACATTTTATTTTTCTTTAATATTGACAGAAGTAAAATAAAATATTTTTATATTTAAGTATTTTTAAACCAATTTATAGTTCTAATAAAAATTATGCTTGTTGAGCATTTTGGTTTTTTATTCTCACTTGAGGGCATGTTCACTGATTTTTAGAGAGAGGGGAAGGGAGAGAGAGAGAAGGAGAGATAAAGAGAGAAAGGGAAAGGAAAACATAGATGTGAGAAAGAAACCTCAACTGGTTGCTTCCTGGACATGTCCCAACGAGGGATCGAACCGGCATCCTAGGTATGTGGCCTGACTTGGGATCAAACCTGCAACCTTTTGGTGTACAGGACAGTGCTCCAACCACTGAGTCACAGAAGCCAGGGCAGCATTTTTATTGTTATATTAAATATATAAGTTGTTAAGTTATAGACAATGCAATAAGGTGTTAAACTTAGATGTGACCATTATAAAAGAAGTACAAAATTTTCCAGTTATATAAATAAAAAGAAAAAAACTGAGAAGCTACCAAAATTAGCAAATTATTATAGTTTAAACAAAGGCTTAAAAAAATGTCTCCAGAAAAACAAAACCGGCAAAATGGAATGAAACAACATTGAAAGAAATTTTCCTTGGATTTTTTTATAGACTACAATAATTTTAATGGTGTATTATTTGTGTATCAATTGACAGCACACTTAATAACAGACTCAAACAAACAGCTCAGAAACATATCCAAATATACAATTTATAAACAACTTAATGTCAAAATAAATCCATCACAAATATTTAGGAGGAAACTGATTATTAAATAAATGATGTGTAGGAAATTGGTTATTGTTTGGAAGAGGATGTATCAAAGCAGAGGCACATTGCTTAGTATTTACTGAAAAATTGACAGATGGATTAAACTTTTCTTTTAAGAAGAATAAAAGGATGGCTGCATACTTATCTAACACTGTAGAAGGCTTCTACTCATATTATGCCAGCGTGATACTTAAAGGGTGTAAGGAAAGCAATAACCATAATTGCACTTTCAGCATTATTGGCCTTCAGCAGACACGAAAATTTCCCAGAGCCTCTGGGTACCTTACTTAAAACTTCTTCATCAGTGGAGAGGGAGCTGTGATCATTCCAAGAGGGATCTTGAGGTGTGTGCTACAACCTGATTCCTGGAGAAGCATTTCCTGCGTTTTATTCCTCCAGTCCTGCCAACAATTTTATTTGTATCTACGTCTATGTATTAAAACTTTCTTATTTGGTGTATCTAGATTGGTTTCTATTTTCTTAACAGATACTGACAAATGCAGTGATCATTATTCGTATGTAAGGTTTAAAGTGAGGTAGGAAGTGCAGTCAACAGTTTGACATGAAATGCTATCTCCAAGAAAATAAAAATACAGTTTTATTCACTTTAAGGCCTAAGTGATTATTTTATGAAACATGATTTATTCACTGTATTTTCACCAATCCAGGGATGTCTATTTGCTCTGTGGTCTCTAATTTAATTTTAGATATTAGGTACCTGAAAGGGCTCAGTTATACAACTGCCTATACAAATTACGAGCAAAGGCAATTTCAAATGTGCACCGAGTGTATCTCACTCTATAAAACCTTGGATTATCCTGTCAAAATTGGCCTACCAAATTTAATGTCCTCTTCAAACTTTAATACTGCTCTTTCAAAAAACATAAATCTGCTGATAAAATATAGGGAAGCAATATTGTCCTAGTGTTTTCCTTCCTAAAATATATTACCTCATGATTGCAGAACTTCTATTTGCTTAAAATGAATGTTTACTTTCGGGAGTTCTATGAATTTTGTAGAGGAATTTGGTTTTAGCTGTCAAATTGTATAATTTTTAACTTTAGAACTGTTTTTGCAATATATTATGATATGAATCTTTATCAATGATCGCTTTTTATGATTACTTGTTTTAAGACGATTGCATCGGATGATAGCACATTGTGTATGCCCATAGGCAATGACCCTGTCTGAGCAGGGGCGTCCAACCTGCAGCCCACGGGCCACATGCGGCCCAAGATGGCTGTGAATGTGGTCCAACACAACATCGTAAATTTACTTAAAACATTATTTGGTTTTATTACTAAGTTTTATTACTTAGATATGTACATTTTCTATATTAGTGATCACAAACTTGGGACCTGCTCAACTATTTTCAAAGATTATCGAAAGGGCCGCTACATAATTAGGTTATTACGCGAGGACTTCTTTCTTATCTGTGGTGGCGGATATCATGAAAATTATGCATGGGCCTTTTTTTTTTTTTTTTGCTCATCAGTTTTCATTAGTGTTTGTGAATTTAATGTGTGGCCCAAGTTGACTCTTCTTCCAGTGTGGCCCAGAGATGCCAAAAATTTGGATACCTCTGATTTAGAGGATAAGATTTGGGCAAGTCTACCAAACCCATGGAATAATGTGCCAAATTTTCATCGTCATGGGCTGTATCACCTATGACTAGTTTTCAGTTTTCCGTGTGAAAGGCTACTTTGTAAGTTTAAAATATCCAAGCAGCCAA